>NW_027467471.1:440000-447500 GCF_046742065.1 Oratosquilla oratoria | reverse complement strand
GAATGAAAGTTTATTTCATGACCAAACGACATCATTCAATACGAGTCGGAGCAAAATATTTCAGAAAAAGTAACTGTCCTTAACACTTGTGCCGCGCGGTAACCCACAGTATAACGCGTGTCGATCTCATGAATAGGTGGTCACGAGTTCGATTTCCGAGACCCACTGTGGACTTCCTGCGTTAGTTCCTAACACCAATGACTAGGCGTGGAGGTGACCCAACATCGGCCTAAAACTCACTGTGGCTTGTCGCAACTGACAGGGCTTGCTCTACTAGGGGTTTCTCACTTCCCACTTCGTCAGAGTGGCATAGTCAGTTTTATTCTTTCAAGTTTCATGAGACGTTATACTACCGCGTCTTAATCTTCTGTCTAGTTCCCTAATTTTTTTTTTCTGTGTTTGTGTCTCGAAGTCACCTCTCGTATTCCGTTTCTGTCAAAATCTGTGGTTCATCTCTACTATGGATTTTTTCGGAGTCTGACGTAGTTTCTGTATTAACTTGAAGAAGTCGGAGGAGTATTCCGACTTTGTCTGCTGATTCTTTAACTCCGAGCTTTCTATCGGACTCTTCAAGACACCCTCTTGTCATTCTTTGCCTGTCAGTCTCTCAGAGTCTGTCAGAATTCATTAGAGGTTATCAGAGTACATTGGAGTCCGTTTTCAATAGTAATCTGTCGTATGCCAAAGCATTTCGGAATGTGGCAAAGTCTTTCTGAATCCAGCTCAGTCTCCCCGAGTCAGAATCTGGTGGAGCGCCTTTTTTAAAATAATTTTACGATTAACTTTGGCGAGATGGGTCGGGTCCTTCAAAGGCTATTCGAGATTTTTTTTATCCTACAGTGAGTCTATAGGTGTCATCGTGGAGACGTCTTGCAATAATGCAATGTAGGTCCTGACACAGGAGCATCGATTCGCCGAGGCCAAAACGTTACTTTGGAGAGCGGCAAATGATTTTATTCCTCTGAGTAGGAGCCCCAAAGAATGAATGGATTAATTCATATCTTACCTCGAAACATTCGAGATAGCATATGGTTAATCAAGTCATCCTCGGGGCTCCCCTCAGCTGAATAAAATCTTCGACTGCCCTCCGTTTCCATGAGGGCCTCCATGAATGACTTGGTCGGACTTCGGTCTCCCTGACCCCTTCTTTGCCGTCATCTCTTCCAGATGACCTCTCAAGAGCTCCTTAACTTCTTGTTGAAGCTCTTCGGGGCTCGGGACCATTGGAGGACCTTCTGGAACTTTCTTGGTTCCTTCCGCGGGGTCTTCCCCGCTCGGCGTCGCGAAGTCCTGGTCCCTCTATAAAAAATAGTCCCCAGTCTTCAGAGCGGTGGATGGCGCAGGGTCATGCGGAGGTTCTAAGAAGTGGTCTTCCCAGATAGACTCGCTAAGTACTACATGAGTAACCACGTTATAACCGCGTATATATATATATATATGTATACATATATATATATATATATATATATATGTATATATATATATACATATCTAAATAGAAATGTAGTAGCACATTTGTAAATAACACACAGGAACCCACAGTCGGAGAAAGAATAAACTTCGAATAAAGAATAATCCTATATTTCGGCTATCAACTGTAGCCCTCTTCAGGAAAGGTACATTTCACACTTTCCTGAAGAGAGCTACAGTTGATAGCCGAAATATAGGATTATTCTTTATTCGAAGTTTATTCTTTCTCCGACGGTGGGTATTATATATATATATGTATATATATACACATTATATATATATATATATATATATATATATAGTATATGTACATATACATATACATATATATATATATATGTATATATATATATATATATATATATATACTATATACACAAATATGTCATATGTATATACATATATATACATACATACATATATATACATATATATATACATATATACATATATATATATACATATATATATATATATATATATATATATATATATATATATATCTCACTTTGACAAAATGTTGTAGCACATATGTAATTAATAATCACGAATAACCCACAGTCGGAATAAAAAGGAAACTTTAGAAGAATGTATAACTTCTATATTTCGGCTAATAGCTATAGCCCTCTTCAGGAAAGTACTTTCCTGAAGAGGGCTATAGCTATTAGCCGAAATATAGAAGTTATACATTCTTCTAAAGTTTCCTTTTTATTCCGACTGTGGGTTCTTCGTGATTATATATATATGCATATATATACATACATATATATATATATATATATATATATATATACATATGTATGTATATATATATATACATAAATATATATAAATATATTATATATATATATATATATATATATATATATATATATATATATATACGCATATGTAACTACTAGGAAAAGTAAACTAACGAAGCAGAGCGCTTCCGTATAATTACATCTTCAGTGCAGATACAAAGAAGGAATTGTAAAATGAAGAAACAAGGTACAGAATATATGACATAGTGAAGAGGGCATTCCGAGATGTATGGGAAGAAGTACAGGTGACGGACCTTTGAACCGTCCTGGTAACCAACAAGTATGGGACAACTGTTCATAATTTATACTATAATTTGAATAATTTTGAAATTTCATGAGAAAAATAACTATCTAATTTGTACAAACCTTGATGGAGATTAACATTTATTCCCTTACCAGCTTTGATCAAACCACATTCAATTAAATTTCTTTCTGTTATGTTGTTGTATGTGATGACTTTAGCGTTATCCCAGTCAACTGGATGGTTAAAATGGTTCATGTGGTTGAATATACCGCTAGATTGGTTTCCCTCTCTAACGTATTTCTTGTGTTGATTGATTCGTGTTTTGAGTGTTTTAGCAGTCTGACCAACATAAAACTGATTACATAGAAGGGAACAGTAAACAGAAGTTACCAGTAGTTACGGAGAGGCGGAAGTAAAAGGTATGTTATTTGTGTTGCCAGTTAGTCTTTTTATATCATTCCAGATGAGTTTTTTTTTTCTATTTTCTTCATGAAGTTGTTCCATATTTCGTTGTATAATATTTTGCTTTCTTCTATTATATCTTGTTCTTAGTAGACGGTTCGCCTTTGTCAGGTTCTACCTCAGAGTATTTTTGTGCTCATCCTCTTTTTTTAATATTATGTTGTAATTGATTGACCACAAAAGCGAACGTTAGAGAACTTACCTGGTTGAGTTCTCTAACTAATCGTCGGAACTGAATTGTATTCTTGAGGCTTCGATGTAATAGTAGAAAATCTCTTGCCGAGGTTTGATTGTCCTTCTGGTACCAGAGTTGAAGCTTGTCTAGCGTTCAGTTCACTAAACTTAGTCTCGTTCGGCTGGAATTCTTACGAGCCTTCAAAACGGCTTCGAAGCCACGGGACAACTGATACTTCAAGTAAGTTCTCAAGTTCCCGATTTGTTAATCAAAATTACAACATAGGCTTAAATAAATAATAAAGAGGGAGGGGAGTTCAATAATATATTAATTAAAATTACGATAGTGTGGTACGAAGTTACAGGAAAGGTTCCCGATTCGAAATTTAAACAAGCTTTCGGGAAATTGCCGTAGCTCAAGTAAACAATGCCATTCCCGTAACAACAATTACCACACTTTATCATGGTCAAGATCTGATTCAACTTCTCGTTGTTCTTCTCCAACTTCTCGTGTAATTCCGATTTTCTTAAGCAACCGCACCTTTTCTCTTGACTCATCAAAACCCTTACATGGTCCATGAATCATTCATTTTGTTACTATATCGAACAGTTTCGTCTCCTGGCATCGTATCGGTAGTCGAGAACCGGTATTGTATATCCAAATCCCTCACCTAGCAACTACAGCAATACCTCGTAAATACCCTTATGGAAGCGTCCCCCCAAACACCGACACCACTGAGGTCATTTCCAAGTCGTTCTGGAAGAAGTTTATTTTTATTTATATATTGATTACACACGGGAGGTGGTGGGGGTACATATACGAGAAGAAAATTAAAAAGCTTCCTGTACACGAGGGGACGTATCTATTTATTATTTATCTATTTATCTACTATTATCTATTTATTGATATTTATTCTTATAACTTTTTTATTTCAATTATATATATTTTGTTAAATAAAATGTTATGATATTAGTTAAAAGTCTTCAGGCGTATAAAAATTTATTATGAAGGTGAATATTAGTTAAAAAACTATAGAAATACACTGAATTTTTAGTTTTTGTCAACTTTTGAATCTTACGATCTACATTAAAGAATTCGTTTTGATTTGTGTTCAACCATTCTGCTCAACGAAAGGGAATGGTTCAGTGAAATGAAACTTTTAGGTACATTTCTTGATCTGGCGAGGTACTAAGGCTATACCGTCTCTCAGAGGTGAGACCGAGGATACTGCAGGGAACTCTCAAGGCTACAACTTTTCATCATTTTTATCATTCCTCAGTCTCTTACCTACTGGATAATGCTTTTCCTTATATTTGACACCGAATTACTCCATTGATTTTTATGATACCCTCTCTGTATGTCCCCTGGCGGTACAGTCTAGAGCGTGCTGACCTCGTATTCGTTTAATTGTGGGTTCAAATCCCTCACTTCTCCCAGGTTCGCAGCAATGACTGTTACCTGCCTCAACAGACCAAGTCCATAAGACAAAGATCACGGCTTCATTATAATTATCTTCTTTTATCTGATTAATTTTCTTTTTATATATAATTTTAAGTTAATTTATATTCAGATGAAGTGCTCCAGATTGAAAGGTGGTAGATTTTCCTGAAGTCCACTTAGTCCACTCCATCATGGCTGTTGGTATAATTTATTCGGCTGAGGGAAGTCCCCCGTGGGTCAATAGACACAAAATGTAAGCCCGGAAGAGACTTGCAAGGCTCGTCTCAAAAGTTTTCCTGTATCAGGAAATCCTTTGTTATTTTTCTTATTGAAACAAAGTATTTTTTTCAACGAAAACTATATATATCTTGAGAAAGGACTGGTAATTTTCATTCACAAACCGTGGACAAACCAAAATATTCTTCCTTAAAGTATTCAGTTTTTTTGTTTGTTTTTCTTGTAATCTACAGTCGACTTCCAACTGGAATCTCTTAAAGATATCATTTTAGTTTTACTATATGTATATATAGTATATATATATATATATATATATATATATATATGTATGTATATATATATGTATATATATATATATATATATATATATATATACACACATATATGGAGTTAAAATGACAGCATTGTTGTAGTTATTCAGTCTTTTCCTCGTATTCTCGATTTTTCTGATTAGAAATTTGCCATTAACCGGGTGAATTGAAACTAAATTACTGTATTCTTCCATTTCTTTCCATTATTTGAGATGAATGTTTCGTCTTAATGAAGACATTTTCAAGAGTAAACTAAAATAACAAAAATTACATAATTACAGTAATGATGACAAAATTACAAAAGTTACATAAATACAATAATGTTTACAATTGTATGCAAAAACAATACTCGAAAAATGTGAATACAATAATGTTGACAATTATTTGCAAGAGCAGTACTAGTAAAATATGACGGATACAATATAAATGTAAATAAACACGATGACACCGTGGCACACAAAAAAAGAAAAATGTGAGCTCTCTGGCCTATAGACTCTCTGGAGGATAAAAGAAAATCTTGAATAACCTCAGAAGGACACAGTACATCTCCCCACCAGAATTCTTAAAAAAAAAAAAAAAAATCTGGAGGACCCCACTTGATCGATATCCTTCTGGCTATGAACGGACGGTTTTGCACAGTCAGAAAAGGGACGTCAAGGGGATTAGAGAAATCAAGTGGACGTACATCCCAAGTGGCCTCTTTTCCCGACACTTACGTGAAGACTTCGGACTTCCCGCCAAAGCGACTTAATTAGCGAGTCTATCAGGGGAGTCCGTGAAGTCCGTGTCCTAGGGCCTCCGCATGTCCCTCCTCCTGCCACCTCTCTGATGAAGGAATAAAGATGACTCCAGACCCCGAAGAGATCAAACAAGAGCTTGAGGAGCTCAGCAAGATTCATCTGGAGGAGACGACGCCGAAGAAGAAATAAATGCTGCTAGGATCTCCCTGACATTACTTGATATGACGACTCCATCAAAAAAAAAAAAAAAAGTCCCTTGGGTCTCTAGACTCCGGAGGATAAAAAGGAATCGTTTAGCCCCTGAAGGTCCGGGCGCATCTTTATGAATATTTTTCTGGTCTGATAGGGGCATTCAGAGGATTAAAGAAATCAAATGTTCGTACATGACATGTATCCTTTTTTTCGGCCATTACTATGAAAAAAACGAAAAGTAAAATGTTAAAAAAACATCATTGTTGAAAAGAAAAGGAAAACGGTTAGTCGTGTGTTACTTAGCGAGTGTATCTGGTATGTTCGTTTCCTAGAGCCTCGAAATGTCCTTCCTCCTGCCACCACTTCGACAACTGTGGAGTATTTTTTTCAAGGAAGGACCAGGACGACACTCTACCTAGCGGGATCACCCAGAGGAAGACATGAAGATGAATCTTTATGTTCTCAGTGCTCCCAAACCCCGAAGAGCTCCAACAAGAACTTACGAAGATCAAGAGGACTCATCTAGAGGAGATGACGCCGAAGAAGGTGCAGGGGAGATCGTGGAGACGAACTCCAGCACCGAATTCCGACGATGCCCGTCACGGAGGTCCTCATGGAAACGGAGCAGGGTAGTCGATGATTTTATTCAGCTGAGGGAAGACCCGAGGATGATATGAGTAATCATATGCAACCACCAAGGTTTCGAGGGAACGGCCACAACAAATATAAGGTCATGGATAAAAGTAGAACGGATGAGGCGTCCTTGGTGTTGGGATCCAGTGACGGATCTAGATCCTTTCTTCGTTTCTTTCTAATTAGTGAAGGCGACGTGACTGGGCCTACTAATCTCGCTAGCATTTGCTACCTGCTCCAGCCAATAATCCAAGCAACCGGTCTAGGATTATATCTATCATTCACCGCAATCTCTCAGCGGTTACAATTTCGTTTGCAATGTCACTCACGCTGGTCTTGCCGTTATATTCACTTGGCGTAGTGCAGCCACATCGTCAGAGTTGGCTTAAATGATTGCAACGCTAACAGGTCCCTTCAAGCACGAAATACATTATCGGTCGCACGTTTATGACAGTAAGAGAACAGTTTGATATCAAGGCTGAGTCTGAGTGAGGCACTGGGTGCCAGCAGTGCCGAGGACTCTGAAATTAGAGGAGTCTGCCAGGCCATCGCCTTCCTTTCTTAGTCACTCAGACTTCCTACTAACTTCAATTGGACAGCAAACGTCAGTCCTCAAGTCTTTAAGATGAGACCTTTATGGTTTTGTTCTAGTTAATGAATACTCTAATTAACGATTTGTGACCTTTATTTGGCTTTAATTATTTTATTCTGGTTAATTCCAGACGAGTTTATTCGGCTTAGAAAAGCCTCTTGGCCTTAGCGGTTTAGCTTCACAATGGTGAGGAAAACTTGG
>NW_027467471.1:427500-435000 GCF_046742065.1 Oratosquilla oratoria | reverse complement strand
GGCACTTGGAAAAGATTTCCAAATCAGTACTAAACATAAAATTAATCTTAACTTGCAATTAACAAGATTGTGCAACAACAGTGTATGGACCAAGTTTTCTTTAACAAACAATGTGATTAACCAATCAATCATTATTCTCACCAGATATGAACATTATTGGAAAATGATAAATTTATGTCGGCCAATACATACGATCAAGATTTGCAGTATTTAAAATGGGTATTATTACAAGGTATGTTGGTATGTTTTAATGAAGATAGTGGGCTACCGAAGCGTTATAAACAAGCAATGCGTAGCTTAATAAATCGTAAAAATATCATTATTACCAAAGCTGATAAAGAAGGGGAATTAGTTATACTTAAGCCAAGTGCTTATAACAAAAAGAGCTTTTAACTTATTAGCCGAAAAAGAAACTTATATACAACTCACCAAAGATCCCCTCAAAAATACTTCGACTGAACTCAGTAAACAAACACGGAATATCATAAGAGATGAAATATTCAGTAAACTAAAAGTCATCAACCCTCAATTGCCAAATTTCTACGGCCTTCCCAAAATTCGCAAAGAAGGAACTTCCTTCGGGCCAATTATTATTTCCAGCGGGAATTCCTGTATTAATAAAATATCCTAATGGCTCACAAAAAATACTTTCACCTTTCGTAAGGAGCCTTTCCAAATATCATATAAAACATACATTAAAAAACTTTAAAATGAAAAATGAACTAGCTTGAGCAAATTACAGTCAATGTTAGGCATAATCCTGTACTGGAGCACAGAGAAAGACTTACTATTCATTTAGAAAATGGAGTAAATGATACTGAGGTTCATATTCTATAGGTTTAGTAAGTTATATAAAAGAAATTAGTTTATTCAATGGTTCGTACTTACGTGGACCATCCTGTACACACACACATACACACACACACACACACACACACACACACACACACACACACACACACACACACACACACACACACACACACACACACGCACACACACACACACACACACACACACACACACACACACACACACACACACACACACACGCACAGGTATGTTATTTGTGTTGCCAGTTAGTCTTTTTATATCATTCCAGATGAGGGTTTTTTTTTTTTTGTTAATTTATTTTTTCCTCATGAAGTTGTTCCATATTTCGTTGTATGATATTTTGCTTTCTTCTATTATATCTTGTTCTTAGTAGACGGTTCGCCTTTGTCAGGTTCTACCTCAGAGTATTTTTGTGCTCATCCTCTTTTATTAATATTATGTTGTAATTAATTGACCACAAAAGCGAACGTTAGAGAACTTACCTGGTTGAGTTCTCTAACTAATCGTCGGAACTGAATTGTATTCTTGAGGCTTCGATGTAATAGTAGAAAATCTCTTGCCGAGGTTTGATTGTCCTTCTGGTACCAGAGTTGAAGCTTGTCTAGCGTTCAGTTCACTAAACTTAGTCTCGTTCGGCTGCAATTCTTACGAGCCTTCAAAACGGCTTCGAAGCCACGGGACAACTGATACTTCAAGTAAGTTCTCAAGTTCCCGATTTGTTAATCAAAATTATAACATAGGCTTTAAAAAATAATAAAGAGGGAGGGGAGTTTAATAATATATTAATTAAAATTACGATAGTGTGGTACGAAGTTAAAGGAAAGGTTCCCGATTTGAAATTTAAACAAGCTTTCGGGAAATTGCCGTAGCTCAAGTAAACAATGTCATTCCCGTAACAACAATTCCCACACTTTATCATGGTCAAGATCTCATTCAACTTCTCGTTGTTCTTCTCCACCTTCTCGTGTAATTCCGATTTTCTTAAGCAACCGCATCTTTCCTCTTGACTCATCAAAACCCTTGCATGGTCCATGAATCATTCATTTTGTTACTATATCGAACAGTTTCGTCTCCTGGCATCGTATTGGTAGTCGAGAACCAGTATTGTATATCCAATTCCCTCACCTAGCAACGACAGCAATACCTCGTAAATACCCTTACGGAAGCGTCCCCCCAAACACCGACACCACTGAGGTCATTTCCAAGTCGTTCTGGAAGAAGTTTATTTTTATTTATATATTGATTACACACGGGAGGTGGTGGGGGTACATATACGAGAAGAAAATTAAAAAGCTTCCTGTACACGAGGGGACGTATCTATTCATTATTTATCTATTTATCTACTATCATCTATTTATTGATATTTATTCTTATAACTTTTTTATTTCAGTTATATATTTTTTAAATAAAATGTTATGATATTAGTTAAAAGTCTTCAGGCGTAAAAAAAAATCATTATGAAGATGAATATTAGTTAAAAAATTATAGAAATACACTGAATTTTTATTTTTTGTCAACTTTTGAATCTTACGATCTACATGAAAGAATTCGTTTTGATTTGTGTTCAACCATTCTGCTCAACGAAAGGGAATGGTTCAGTGAATTGAAACTTTTAGGTACATTTCTTGATCTGGCGAAGGTACTAAGGCTGTATCGTCTCTCAGAGGTTAGACCGAGGATACTGCAGGGAACTCTCAAGGCTACAACTTTTCATCATATCTATCATTCCTCAGTCTCTTACCTACTGGATAATGCTTTTCCTTATATTTGACACCGAATTACTCCATTGATTTTTATGATACCCTCTCTGTATGTTCGCTGGCGGCACAGTCTAGAGCGTGCTGACCTCGTATTCGTTTAATTGTGGGTTCAAATCCCTCACTTCTCCCAGGTTCGCAGCAATGACTGTTACCTGCCTCAACAGACCAAGTCCATAAGACAAAGATCACGGCTTCATTATAATTATCTTCTTTTATCTGATTAATTTTCTTTTTATATATAACTTTAAGTTAATTTATATTCAGATGAAGTGCTCCAGATCGAAAGGTGGTAGATTTTCCTGAAGTCCACTTAGTCCACTCCATCATGGCTGTTGGTATAATTTATTCGGCTGAGGGAAGTCCCCCGTGGGTCAATAGACACAAAATGTAAGCCCGGAAGAAACTTGCAAGGCTCGTCTCAAAAATTTTCCTGTATCAGGAAATCCTTTATTATTTTTCTTATTGAAACAAAGTATTTTTTCAACGAAAACTATATATATCTTGAGAAGGGACTGGTAATTTTCATTCACGAACCGTGGACAAACCAAAGTATTCTTCTTTAAAGTATTCAGCTTTTTTTTTTTTTTTCTTGTAATCTACAGTTGACTTGCTACTGGAATCTCTTAAAGATATCATTTTAGTTTCGTAATCAAATTTTAAAATTTTGTCTCAGTATAAAATATTTGTTGTGTAACTCATTTCTTTGTGAGCTTCTTGTTAAGTATGGCTCAGTAATGTACTCCAAAGCTTCCGAGAAGCTATAATAAGTCTCAAGAAGGAGAGACTGGGCATTGTTTCGATCATAAACTTCCACAAGACTTTCCAACAAGTCTTCTTCAAGATTTTCTCCACAAAACATGGCTTCAAAGTAGCTCCAATCAATATCTTCAATAATCTCATGTCTTCTTGATCTTCTAGAACCTCACCAAAGACAAAATCGACTTCAAAGGTGAAAGATTCTGAGTAATTCTCTTCAAAATTGTCCCTGTCCTCTGGATCTGTGTCCTCCAAGATTGCATCATCAACATCCTCTAAAGCCTCTGAGAAGCTGTAGAAGGTCTGTAGGAAAAGTGATTGTTGAAAATACTTATCATAAATTTCTATGATACTTGTTTCCAATGCCTTCTTTTCCAGGTTTGTATCCAGTCCAATTTTTTCTCCACAGATAACTGATTCGAAGTTAACCCAGTCTACTTCTTTAAGGAATTTGTTATCTATGAATACAGAATCATCCAGTTCTTCTATGGTCTGACTGAAGATATATTCGTATTCAAAGCTGAAACTATAATGGTAGGAAGAGGAATGATGGAATTTGAGACTTAGGTCATGAACTTCTGTGAAATACGTGTAAGGCAACTCCTTCACATTCTCATAGTCTTTTGATACGTTTGGCCCTCTTGACTTTGAGCCAGGAGGTGAGATTGGATGCCTGTCAGACGTAGTCGTTTTATGATTTTTTATCGAATATCAGTTTAAATCGGCCCGTCCGCCAATAAATACATATTACATTGTAAATAATTAAAGCTATGAACAAAGTATGCAAATAAATATAGATATAAATATATTGAACAATACAACAGTAATCCTCGTACTATATATAATTTTTGCAACATACTGTATAATTTAAAAGACATGTATAATAAATTAATGCTGAATAATAATTTTACAAACAGTATGATGTGTACGCTTCGGGGACACTAGCAGTGGTAGCGTGCTGCTACATCAGCTCCATGACGATGTAGAGGTGGCCGCGTTGGATGAAGTACTCGAGGAGCTTTACAACCTCGGGGATATGCTGAACTCTCTTCATAAGTGCGACTTCCAGGGGCATCGTCTTCTTCTTTGGGTCTGCCCAGTCGTACACTTCAGCCAAAGGTATTTTCTTGATGGCTACCTTGGCTTTGTCTTCGATCCGCTCGGCGGAGAAGACACTCCCGAATGATCCTTCGCCCAGAAGTTCCTTCAAGATGAATCGGGCGGTCATGGTTCTTCCTTTCATGAGTCCTCGAAGAACAATTCCATGGACTCAGTCGAGTAGAAGTTTCGATCAATGAGAGTGGTACTGACATCCACGATTCGACAAACAGAATTGTGTACACAAACACACACACACAAATATATATATATATATATATATATATATATATATATATATATATATATATATATATATATATATATATATGTATGTACGTATGTTTGTAAAGACAGACATATATAGAGGAAGTCCCAAAAGGTCGAAACATCTGGCTCTTAATAAAGTTCCATACTCTAGGTATTAACGTTTCATTTTGCCACTTCACACACACACACACACACACACACACTTGTTGTTGTTGGTTGAGTTCTAGGGGCATTCCGTTACAATGTAACGCTCCATGCCCTGAACGATAACTTCCTCAGCACTTGTAGTTGTCTCTAATCACCTTGAGAGCCAGATCATAGGATTCCGCAAACAAATAGGTTTTCAATTTCTTCTTAAAATCGGAAATCGTTTCAGATGATTTGACGTTCGCTGGGAGTCTATTGTATAGTCTAGGTGCATTTCTCTCGAAGGCTCTTCGTCCCGCTTCTGTACGGTACCGAGGTTCCTGTAGTCGGTGCTGTTCAACACTATGTCTCAGAGTAACATCGGTATCGACTTGAAAGTCCATCAACATGTCCTTCAAATATTTTGGTTTCCCGAACTTCATCACTTGATATATAATGACACATTGTTTGAAAATTATCCGTGCCTTAACAGGCAGCCAGTGTAGGTTAATGAGGATAGGAGTGATTCGCTCCCTTCTCGATACACCCTTGATCAATCTTGCAGCTCGATTCATAATCATTTGAAGTTTCTTCAATAAATAATTTGGAAGACCATAATAAAGAGAATTACAATAATCAATTTTGCTGAGCACATGATTATGAATCAGCTTTTCCAACGTACAATCATCAACATACTTCTTAACAAATGCGATATTTCGCAAATGATACCCAGCTAAATTCACAGATTGAGTAATTTGATTCTTGAGGGTCAGTTCACTGTCCAGCAAAACTCCAAGATCCTTTACACTGTCATTGACTGCAAGTTTAACCTCATTGATACACAAATCTCGAATTTGTAGTCTATCGAAGTCCATCCTTCGTCCAACAAAAAGGCACTCAGTTTTGCTTTCATTAAACTTGAGCTCGCGATGGTCCATCCATTGCTTAATGTCCAACATGATAGCCCCAAGGTGTGCCTGCGTTTCTTGTATATTGTTCATTGACAAGTAAAACTGCGTATCATCCGCAAATAATTTAAAACCCACTTCATGCTTCTCTAACACATTGGACAGTTCAGCCGTGTACAGACAAAAGAGGATAGGACCAAGGACACTGCCTTGCGGAACCCCCCTTAATAATGGCTTCATATCCGAGAAACAGTCTCCAATCTGCATTCGGTAAATTCTATCTTTAAGATAACTCCTCAGATATTGTAGTGCAGATCCCTCAATCCCAAAATTCTCACAAACATTTAGTAAAGTTTCATGTACCACGGTGTCAAAAGCAGCACTAAGATCTAATAGTAACAGCATACCACATTTACCATCATTAAGGAGGCCTCTCATATCACTAACCACTGAACATAATACAGTCTCCGTAGAGTAGAATCGTCGGTATGCAGATTGAGCATCAGGGAGCGCCCCCCACTGCACTAAAATGTTCATTCAGTTGAGACAGCAACACATTTTCTAATATTTTCGACTGGAATGTCAAATTTGAGACTGGGCGGAATGAACTCAGGCTTTGGGGATCAAGTTTCCCTTTGATCACAGGTTTCACAATAGCCTTTTTTTCCGAGCTAGGAAAAATACCACTTGATATACTAGTATTCACCATACTTGTAATAACATTCACTAATTGTTCAAAACTTCCACAGTTGTTGATCTGATTCATGGGCATCGGATCATTAGCACAGTATGTAAGCTTTGCTTGCTTCATAATTTTCCGTACCTCAAGTGTCGTAACAGTGCTAAAAGAAGACAATTTCTGTTCAGGCACACCCACATTTACTATATCATTATTATAGTTATAGTCAAAAGATAACAAAATCCGGGAGATTTTAGTTTCAAAGAATTCCAGAAACATATTCGCTAGTTCACCATCCGCATAACCTTCAGGTAACGTAGGTTTCTTTTCCTTCCCAGTTAGATTATTAAGGATTTTATACAATTTATTCATACTAGATCCGGCTTGTACAATCTTATTCTTGTAAAAATCTCGTTTTCGACGCACAATCAGTGTTTTCTCAAAATTATGCGCCTTCGTATATTCTCTCCTAGATTCATCAGACTGATGTCTTCGCCACAATCTTTCCTTACTTTTTTTTGTCTTTTTTAGCTCGCAATATCTCCTCATTAAACAACGGTGAAGTCTCTTACAACAACCTCTTTGGTAACAATAGGACATATATTGGCATATTCCTCGCCAGCTATTTCATTATACAGACTATATATGCAATCCGGGCAATCTTGCTTCATAGAGCCATGTATACACACCTCATTAATTCTAGCATTTAAACCAGTGACGATAGTAAATACCAATGAATCAGGGTCAAAATTACGACTCGAGCGGAATTTTATGATTCTCTTCTCTCGAACAGGTATTGCCAAGGACAAAACAAAAGTTATAAGCATATGCTAGATCTGTCAGTGAAAACCAGGTCAATAATGTGACCTCCAATCGATGTAGGTTTATCCACCAGGTTTACAAAGTTATAGATAGCCATAGTATCAATGAAATGGGATACATAGCGAGCATCAGGATCGTCCAACCACAGATTAAAATCACCACAAATAATTGCTGTAGCACTAACCATATCGACTGTATCCAAGAATAGTCGAAACTCCTCTATAAATGCACTAACGCTCGTGTTGGG
>NW_027467471.1:410000-420000 GCF_046742065.1 Oratosquilla oratoria | reverse complement strand
GAATGGAATAAACTTCCTGCACAGGTAGTGCAATGTAGTTCAGTTCGAAGCTTTAAGAATAATTTAGATAAATACCTAAGTAAGATGCTGTAATGATTATAATTTATCTTATATTATTTGTTTTTGTTTTTGTTATCATTTGTCTGTCTGATTTTCATTTATTATTAGTTATATGTCAATTTATTATTATTTACTATTTACCTATTTGTTTATTATTTAACTATACCTATGCATTCATTTATGTATTTTATTTGTTATTCACATTATAGTTTATATTTATTGTTTTATTATTAATATGATTTTTTTTCGCATCCGACCTAGATATGGATTAAAAGGTCTCCTGTCGGCATGCTCCGCCTTTGTAATCCTTTGTAATCCTTTGAGAGTTTAATTTTCATTGGATCGGCTGTTTGGTAAACAACAGTTCAAAGGCGAGAAGGCAAGGAATTGTATAACTTCGCTCTCAGCATTATGTTTATAAACAAGTGCCTGGGGACCAGCTAGTATTGTTTTATAGCGGTTTTACTTTTGCTAATGTGACCTGGGTGAGTGTGCAGTGAATTCGAGATTGCTTGAGTAAACAATATTGCACGCGGATTTGTAACGGCCGATCTGATTGGAGAAAGGGTGGAGAAGAAGAAAATTCAATTGGTTCACGATTGTAAGATCATACCCTTAGGGGAGGTTCTTAAATATAAAGTTAAAGATCATTGGACTAAGGAAGTCATGACGTCAATGCAGAGGTTCTTAAATATAAAGTTAAAGATCATTGGACTAAGGAAATCATGACGTCAATGCAGAAGTGGGCTTGATGTTTCTCTTTACGAGAAACATCAAGCCCACTGAATCTAGCTTGATGTTTCTCTTTATGAGAAACATCAAGCCCACTGAAACTAGCTTGATGTTTCTCTTTATGAGAAACATCAAGCCCACTGAATCTAGCTCCAAAATTAATTTCATTATTTACTATCAAAACAAAAAAAACTCGAACCTACTCCTAAGAAACAACACCAGGCAGATCGTCGATGAACTTCAAAAATCTCATGTCATATACAGGTACACATGCAAACATGGGAACTGTGCAACCCATCCTCCTACCTATATCGGCATGACCACCATGAGGCTCTCACGACGTCTGTCATACCACCTAAACTCAGGAGCACCTAAAAATCACCATAGCGAAGTCCATCAAGCAAAGTTAAGAAGAGAAGACCTAACCCAGAATACGGACATTATAGATCACAACAAAGACCCACGACGCTTACCCATATTAGAGGCTTTATATATTAAGGATCTATCCCCTGGAATGAATACCCAACTAGAGGACTTAAAAATCCTACCAAGTGTGAGAAGATCATTCCCCAATGAAAACGAGACAAAAAACACAGATACACGCCACCCTCCAACCTACAGGACGACACGGAGCTCCGGCGACGCCAACCAGACAAATTCCCACATCGACGACCAGACAAAATCCCGCACCGACGACTAGACAAATTCCCACAGCCTGTCCCATATATACCCACACACACCAGCCCAGCCCTTAGATTCGTACCTGCCACTGAGGAAGCACCAAGAGGTGTGAAAACGCGTTTTGGCTTTTTTTTTTTTATAAATTATGTATGTTATTCTACAACATGACATACGGAGATTTATTAAGGTTACTGCCTACAGAAGGCAAGATTACTCTAAGAAAGAGAGAAAAATACGACAAGAAGCTCTGTCATAACAAGCTTGCCATTCATTTTAATGAAGTATGCTTGAGGGAAAACCTCCTGCCCATTTACACTCTGAATATATATATATATATATATATATATATATATATATATATATGTGTGTGTGTGTGTATGTGTATATGTATATATATATACATATATATATAATATATACATATATATATATATATATATATATGTATATGTATATATGTATATATATACGGTTAGTGCTGTGGTGTTTAGGTAGTCAATCTCAGAAGACCGTTTCCTAGGACCTCGGCGTGTCCCTGCGCCATCCACCGCTCTGATGACCGGGGACTATTTTTTTTTTATTTTTTTTTTTATATATATATAAAGGACCAGTACTTCGCCAAGCTGAGCCAGAAATGCTCGAGGAGGGAACTAGGAAAGTCCCAGAAGATCCTCGAATGGTCCTGAGCCCCGAAGAGCTCGAAGAAGAAGTTGTGGAGCTCTTGAGGGCTATCTGAAGGAGAGGACACCGAAGAAAGTGCAAGAGAGATCGTTGAGACGAACTTCAGCACCGAAGTCCACCCGACGATAGCCGCCAAGGAGGTCCTTATGGAAACAGAGGGCAGTCGAAGATTTTATTCAGCTGAGGGGAGCCCCGAGGATGACTCGATTATCCATATGCAACCTCGAAGGTTTCGAGGTAAAATATGAATTAGTCCATTCATTCTTTGGGGCTCCCGCTCAGAGGAATAAAATCGTTTGCCGCTCGCCAAAGTAACGTTTTGGCCTCGGCGAATCGATGCCCCTGTGTCTGGATCTACGGCGCATTTGTGCAAGACGTCTCCACGATGACACCGTGTCACAGGAGAAAAAGAAAAAGAAGAAGAAAAAAAAAAAAGAGAGAGAGCTCTCAGGACTATAGACTCTCAGGAGGATAAAATATCTCGATTGACCCCTGCAGGACCCGACTCATCTACGTGCCAAAGCTATTTCTTAAAAAAAAAAAAATAATGATGATAAAATAAAATAAAATAAATAAAAAGAAAGGCGCTCGCTAGATTCTGATAGCCACCGACTTCACCGACAGAGACAATCTCGGGAATCCTGAGTTGGATTCCAAAAGACTTTGCCATACTCCGAAAGACTTTGGCACACGACAGAATGATATTGAAAACGGGCTCCGACTTACTCTGAGAACCCCTATTGAATTCTGGCAGACTCTGAGAGACTGACGGACTGACAGACGGCCACAACAAATATGAGGTCATGGATAAAAGTAGAACGGATGAGGCGACCTTGCTGTTGGGATCCAGTGACGGATCTAGTTCCTTACCTTCGTTTCTTTCTAATTAGTGAAGGCGAAGTGACTGGGTCTGCTAATCTCGCTAGCACTAGCTACCTGCTCCAGCCAATAATCCAACCAATCGGTCTAGGATTGCATCTGTCATTCACCGCAATCTCTCATCGGTTCTAATTTCATTTGCAATGTCACTCACGCTGGTCTTGTTATAATCACCTGGCGTAGTGCAGCCACATCATCATAGTTGGCTTCAATTATTGCAGCACTAACAAGGTCCCTGCAAGCACGAAATACATCATCGGTCGCACGTTGATGACAGTAAGAGAACAGTTTGATGTCAAGGCTTAGTCTGACTGAGGCACTGGGTGCCAGCAGTGCCGAGGACTCTGAAATTGGAGAAGACTGCCGGGCCATCGACTTCCTTTCGTACTCACTCAGTCTTCCTGGTAACTGTAATTATAGAGCAAATGTCAGTCTTCAAGTCTTTAAGATGAGACCTTTATGGTTTTGTACTAGTTAATGACCAATGTAATTAACGCTTTATAACCTTTTAATGACTTTAATTATTTTATTCTAGTTAACTCCAGACAAATTTATTCGGCTTAGAGAAACTTCTCGGTCTTATCTGTTAGCCTTTGTAATTGAGAAGAAACTTGGTGCAACCTACGTAACCTGATAGGTTATTGATTACTGTTGGCTTTAATAGTGCAGTGGAACGAAAGATTATTTCATGACCAAACGACATCATTCAGCACGAGTCGGAGGAAAGTATTTCAGAAAAAGTAACCGTCTTTAACACTCGTGCCGCACGGTAACCCACAGTATAACGCGTGTCGATCTCATGAACAGGTGGTCGTGAGTTCGATTTCCGAGACCCCTGTGGGCGTCCTGCGTTAGTTCCTAACGCCAATGACTGGGCGTGGAGGTGACCCAACATCGGCCTAAAACTCACTGTGGCTTGTCGCAACTGACAGGGCTTGCCCTAATAGGGGTTTCTCACTTCCCCCTTCGTGGGAGTGTAGTGGTGAGTTTTTTTTTCTTTCAAGTTTCATGAGACGTTATACTACCGCGTCTTAATCTTCTGTCGAGTTCTCGATTTTCTTTTTCTGTGTTTGTGTCTAGAAGTCACCTCTCGTATTCCGTTTCTGTCAAAATCTGTGGTTCATCTCTACTATGGGTATTTTCGGAGTCTGGCGTAGTTTCTGTATTAACTTGAAGAAGTTGGAGGAGTATTCCGACTTTGTCTCCTGATTCTTTAACTCCGAGCTTTCTATCGGACTCTTCAAGACACCCTCTTGTCATTCTTTGCCTGTCAGTCTCTCAGAGTCTGTCAGAATTCATTAGAGGTTATCAGAGTACATTGGAGTCCGTTTTCAATAGTAATCTGTCGTATGCCAAAGCATTTCGGAATGTTGCAAAGTCTTTCTGAATCCAGCTCAGTCTCCCCGAGTCAGAATCTGGTGGAGCGCCTTTTTTCACTAATTTTACGATTTTGTTTTATTTATTTATTTATTATTATTATTATTATTTATTTAAGAAATTAACTTTGGCGAGGAGATGAGTCGGGTCCTTCAAAGGCTATTCAAGATACTATTTTCTTCTTCCTCAATAGTCTATAGCCCCGAGTATTCTCTTTTTTTTTTTTTTTTTTCCCCTTTAGAAAATAACTTTGGTGGGGGAGATGAGTCGGGTCTTTCAAAGGCCATTCGAGATTTTTTTTTATCCTACAGTGAGTCTATAGGTGTCATCGTGGAGACGTCTTGCAAAAATACAATGTAGGTCCTGACACAGGAGCATCGATTCGCCGAGGCCAAAACGTTACTTTGGAGAGCGGCAAATGATTTTATTCCTCTGAGTAGGAGCCCCAAAGAATGAATGGATTAATTCATATCTTACCTCGAAACATTCGAGATTGCATATGGTTAATCAAGTCATCCTCGGGGCTCCCCTCAGCTGAATAAAATCTTCGACTGCCCTCCTCCGTTTCCATGAGGGCCTCCATGAATGACTTGGTCGGACTTCGGTCTCCCTGACCCCTTCTTTGCCGTCATCTCTTCCAGATGACCTCTCAAGAGCTCCTTAACTTCTTGTTGAAGCTCTTCGGGGCTCGGGACCATTGGAGGACCTTCTGGAACTTTCTTGGTTCCTTCCGCGGGGTCTTCCCCGCTCGGCGTCGCGAAGTCCTGGTCCCTCTATAAAAAATAGTCCCCAGTCTTCAGAGCGGTGGATGGCGCAGGGTCATGCGGAGGTTCTAAGAAGTGGTCTTCCCAGATAGACTCGCTAAGTACCACATAAGTAACCACGTTATAGTCGCGTGTATATATATATATATATATATATATATATATATATATATATGTATATATATATATATATGTGTGTGTGTGTGTGTGTGTGTGTGTGTGTGTGTGTGTGTATATACACATTAATATATATATATATACATTAATATATATATACATTTATATATATACATATACATTAATATATATATATATATATATATATATTAATACATATATACATATACATACATACATACATATATATACACATATATACATATATTAATATATATATACATATACATACATACATACATACATACATACATACATACATACATATATATATCACTTGGACAAAATGTTGTGGCACATATGTAATTAATATTCACGAAGAACCCACAGTCGGAATAAAAAGGAAACTTTAGAAGAATGTATAACTTCTATATTTCGGCTAATAGCTATAGTCCTCTTCAGGAAAGTTCTTTCCTGAAGAGGGTTATAACTATTAGCCGAAATATAGAAGTTATACATTCTTCTAAAGTTTCCTTTTTATTCCGACTGTAGGTTCTTCGTGATTATATATATACTGTATATATATATATATATATATATATATATATATATATATATATATATGTATATGTATATATATATATATACATGTATATATATATATACATAACTATATATATTATATATGTATATATATATATATATGCATAAATATATATATATATATATATATATATATATATATATATATATATATATGCGTATGTAACTACTAGGAAAAGTAAACTAACGAAGCAGAGCTCTTCCGTGTAATTACATCTTCAGTGCAGATACAAAGAAGGAATTATAAAATGAAGAAACAAGGTACAGAATATATTACATAATGAAGAGGGCATTCGGAGAGGTAGGGGAAGAAGTACACGGGACGGACGTTTGAACCGTCCTGGTAACCAACAAGTATGGGACAACTGCTCATAATTTATATTATGATTTAAATAATTTTGAAATTTCATGAGAAAAATAACTATCTAATTTGTACAAACCTTGATGGAGATTAACATTTATTCCCTTACTAGATTTGATCAAACTACATTCAATTAAATTTCTTTCTGTTATGTTGTTGTTGTATGTGATGACTTTAGCGTTATCCCAGTCAACTGGGTGGTTAAAATGGTTCATGTGGTTGAATATACCGCTAGATTGGTTTCCCTCTCTAACGTATTTCTTGTGTTGATTGATTCGTGTTTTGAGTGTTTTAGCAGTCTGACCAACATAAAACTGATGACATAGAAGGGAACAGTAAACAGAAGTAAACCAGTAGCTACGGAGAGGCGGAAGTAAAAGGTATCTTATTTGTGTTGCCAGTTAGTCTTTTTATATCATTCCAGGTGATTTTTTTTTTTTTTTTTTTTTTAATTTCTATTTTCTTCATGAAGTTGTTCCATATTTCGTTGTATAATATTTTGCTTTCTTCTATTATATCTTGTTCTTAGTAGACGGTTCGCCTTTGTCAGGTTCTACCTCAGAGTATGTTTGTGCTCATCCTCTTTTTTTAATATCATGTTGTAATTAATTGACCACAAAAGCGAACGTTAGAGAACTTAGAGGCTTCGATGTAGTAGTAGAAAATCTCTTGCCGAGGTTTGATTGTCCTTCTGGTACCAGAGTTCAAGCTTGTCTAGCGTTCAGTTCACTAAACTTAGTCTCGTTCGGCTGCAATTCTTACGAGCCTTCAAAACGGCTTCGAAGCCATGGGACAACTGATACTTCAAGTAAGTTCTCAAGTTCCCGATTTGTTAATCAAAATTATAACATAGGCTTAAAAAATAATAAAGAGGGAGGGGAGTTTAATAATATATTAATTAAAATTACGATAGTGTGGTACGAAGTTACAGGAAAGGTTCCCGATTCGAAATTTAAACAAGCTTTCGGGAAATTGCCGTAGCTCAAGTAAACAATGCCATTCCCGTAACAACAATTACCACACTTTATCATGGTCAAGATCTGATTCAACTTCTCGTTGTTCTTCTCCAACTTCTCGTGTAATTCCGATTTTCTTAAGCAACCGCACCTTTTCTCTTGACTCATCAAAACCCTTGCATGGTCCATGAATCATTCATTTTGTTACTATATCGAACAGTTTCGTCTCCTGGCATCGTATTGGTAGTCGAGAACCGGTATTGTATATCCAATTCCCTCACCTAGCAACTACAGCAATACCTCGTAAATACCCTTATGGAAGCGTCCCCCCAAACAACGACACCTCTGAGGTCATTTCCAAGTCGTTCTGGAAGAAGTTTATTTTTATTTATATATTGATTACACACGGGAGGTGGTGGGGGTACATATACGAGAAGAAAATTAAAAAGCTTCCTGTACACGAGGGGACGTATCTATTCATTATTTATCTATTTATCTACTATTATCTATTTATTGATATTTATTCTTATAACTTTTTTATTTCAGTTATATATTTTTGTTAAATAAAATGTTATGATATTAGTTAAAAGTCTTCAGGCGTATAAAAATTCATTATGAAGATGAATATTAGTTAAAAAACTATAGAAATACACTGAATTTTTAGTTTTTGTCAACTTTTGAATCTTACGATCTACATGAAAGAATTCGTTTTGATTTGTGTTCGACCATTCTGCTCAACGAAAGGGAATGGTTCAGTGAATTGAAACTTTTAGGTACATTTCTTGATCTGGCGAGGTACTAAGGCTGTACCGTCTCTCAGAGGTTAGACCGAGGATACTGCAGGGAACTCTCAAGGCTACAACTTTTCATCATATCTATCATTCCTCGGTCTCTTACCTACTGGATAATGCTTTTCCTTATATTTGACACCGAATTACTCCATTGATTTTTATGATACCCTCTCTGTATGTCCCCTGGCGGTACAGTCTAGAGCGTGCTGACCTCGTATTCGTTTAATTGTGGGTTCAAATCCCTCACTTCTCCCAGGTTCGCAGCAATGACTGTTACCTGCCTCAACAGACCAAGTCCATAAGACAAAGATCACGGCTTCATTATAATTATCTTCTTTTATCTGATTAATTTTCTTTTTATATATAATTTTAAGTTAATTTATATTCAGATGAAGTGCTCCAGATCGAAAGGTGGTAGATTTTCCTGAAGTCCACTTAGTCCACTCCATCATGGCTGTTGGTATAATTTATTCGGCTGAGGGAAGTCCCCCGTGGGTCAATAGACACAAAATGTAAGCCCGGAAGAAACTTGCAAGGCTCGTCTCAAAATTTTTCCTGTATCAGGAAATCCTTTATTATTTTTCTTATTGAAATAAAGTTGTTGTTTTTTTCAACGAAAACTATATATATCTTGAGAAGGGACTGGTAATTTTCATTCACGAACCGTGGACAAACCAAAATATTCTTCTTTAAAGTATTCAGTTTTGTTTTGTTTTTTCTTGTAATCTACAGTCGACTTGCAACTGGAATCTCTTAAAGATATCATTTTAGTTTTAGTAATCAAATTTAAAATTTTGTCTCAGTATAAAAGATATGTTGTGTAACTCATTTTTTGTGAGCTTCTTGTTCAGTATGGCTCAGTGATGTCCTCCAAAGCTTCCGAGATGCTATAATAAGTCTCAAGAAGGAGAGACTGGGCATTGTATCGATCATAAACTTCCACAAGACTTTCCAACAAGTCTTCTTCAAGATTTTCTCCACAAAACATGGCTTCAAAGTAGCTCCAATCAATATCTTCAATAATCTCATTATCGACCAAGACATCCTCTTCTTGATCTTCTAGAACCTCACCAAAGACAAAATCGACGTCAAAGGTGAAAGATTCTGAGTCATTCTCTTCAAAATTGTCCCTGTCCTCAGGATCTGTGTCCTCCAAGATTGCATCATCAACATCCTCTAAAGCCTCTGAGAAGCTGTAGAAGGTCTGTAAGAAAAGTGATTGTTGAAAATACTTACCATAAATTTCTATGATACTTGTTTCCAATGCTCTTAGGGACGTCCTTCGGGAACTTGATTTCCTATTTGCCTCCGTTATTTGGGTATTTCTTGCACGCCAGACGGAACAATAGTAATCTAAGACTCTATACAGCCGATTTTTCAAGGCGGTCGGCAGGAGTCGAAGAGTTGTCGATAAAGGTGCCCAAACCGAAATTCGCAAGCTTTGCGGTCATTTTTCCGGTTTTTACATTCCTGCCAACGAGAATGTTAGCCATATTTATGTCTTGATGACACTACGACTTTTAGGCAGGCTATCACGGCTGTTGGCACCTGTAAAAAGATGTCTTTGCCGTCTTTCATCTTTAGCTCCCCACACATAAGGGTTTAGGCTAGAATATCCACTGCACCGGGAATCAATGATGAGGTCGGATCGACTCATCAGGAACGCGGTAATCTTTCCTGGTAGGTTGCAGGAGTGGGTATACCAGTATGATTAGTTTTGTATCAAATCTTTGTTGGCCCGTCCGCCATCAAATACATATTATATTGTAAATAATTAAAGCTATGAACAAAGTATGCAAATGAATATAGATATAAATATATTGAACAATACAACAGTAATCCTCGTACTATATAAAATTTTTGCAACATACTGTGTAATTTAAAAGACATGTATAATAAATTGATGCAGAATAATAATTTTACAAACTGTATGACGTGTACGCTTCGGGGACACTAGCAGTGTGCTGCTACATCAGCTCCATGACGATGTAGAGGTGG
>NW_027467471.1:387500-395000 GCF_046742065.1 Oratosquilla oratoria | reverse complement strand
TGCCGGGCCATCGACTTCCTTTTGTAGTCACTCAGACTTCCTGCTAACTTTAATTAGAGAGCAAACGTCAGTCTTCAAGTCTTTAAGATGAGACCTTTATGGCTTTGTACTAGTTAATGACCACTGTAATTAACGCTTTACAACCTTTTGATGACTTTAATATTTTTATTCTGGTTAACTCCAGACGAGTTTATCCGGCTGGCTTAGAGAAACTTCTCGGTCTTATCTGTTAGGCTTTGTAATGGTGAAGAAACTTGGTGCAACATACGTAACCTGATAGGTTATTGATTACTGTTGGCTTTAATAGTGCAGTGGAATGAAAGTTTATTTCATGACCAAACGACATCATTCAGCACGAGTCGGAGCAAAATATTTCAGAAAAAGTAACTGTCTTTAACACTTGTGCCGCGCGGTAACCCACAGTATAACGCGTGTCGATCTCATGAACAGGTGGTCGCGAGTTCGATTTCCGAGACCCGCTGTGGACTTCCTGCGTTAGTTCCTAACACCAATGACTGGGCGTGGAGGTGACCCAACATCGGCCTAAAACTCACTGTGGCTTGTCGCAACTGATAGGGCTTGCTCTACTAGGGGTTTCTCACTTCCCATTTCGTGGGAGTGGTAGAGCGAGTTTTTTTCTTTCAAGTTTCATGAGACGTTATACTACCGCGTCTTAATCTTCTGTCTAGTTCCCATTTTCTTTTTTCTTTGTTTGTGTCTCGAAGTCACCTCTCGTATTCCGTTTCTGTCCAAATCTGTGGTTCATCTCTACTATGGATTTTTCGGAGTCTGACGTAGTTTCTGTATTAACTTGAAGAAGTCGGGGGAGTATTCCGACTTTGTCTCCTGATTTTTTAACTCCGAGCTTTCTATCGGACTCTTCAAGACACCCTCTTCTCATTCTTTGCCTGTCAATCTCTCAGAGTCTATCAGAATTCATTAGAGGTTGTCAAAATAAATTAGAGTCCGTTTTCAATAGCATTCTGTCGTATGCCAAAGCATTTCGGAATGTGGCGAAGTCTTTCTGAATCCAGCTCAGTCTCCCCGAGTCAGAATTTGGTGAAGCGCCTTTTTTTAATAATTTTATGATTTTGCTTTATTCATTTATTCATTTTTTTTTTTTTTTCTTCTTTTTTTTTTAGAAAATAACTTTGGCGTGGAGATGGCTCGGGTCCTTCAAAGGCCATTCGAGATTTTCTTAATCCTAATGTGAGTCTATAGATGTCATCGTGGAGACGTCTTGCAGAAATACGCTGCAGTTCCAGAGACAGGAGCATCGATTCGCCGAGGCCAAATCGTTACTTTGGCGAGCGGCAAATGATTTTATTCCTCTGAGCGGGAGCCCCGGAGAATGTATGGATTAATTCATATCTTACCTCGAAACCTTCGAGGTCGCATATGGTTAATCAAGTCATCCTCGGGGCTCCCCTCAGCTGAATAAAATCTTCGACTGCCCTCCGTTTCCATGAGGGCCTCCATGAAGGATTTGGTCGGACTTCGGTCTCCCTGACCCCTTCTTTGCCGTCATCTCTTCCAGATGACCTCTCAAGAGCTCCTTAACTTCTTGTTGAAGCTCTTCGGGGCTCGGGACCATTGGAGGACCTTCTGGAACTTTCTTGGTTCCTTCCGCGGGGTCTTCCCCGCTCGGCGTCGCGAAGTCCTGGTCCCTCTATAAAAAATAGTCCCCAGTCTTCAGAGCGGTGGATGGCGCAGGGTCATGCGGAGGTTCTAAGAAGTGGCCTTCCCAGATAGACTCGCTAAGTACTACATGAGTAACCACGTTATAACCGCGTATATATATATATACATATATATATATATATATATATATATATATATATATATATATATATATATATATATATATATATATATATAGTATATGTATATATATATACATTATATATATATGTATATATATATATATATATACATATTAACATATATATACATATATATACATATATATATATATATATATACATATATATATACTATATATATATATATATATACATATATATACTATATATATATTTATACATACATATATATACACATATATATACATATATATATATATATATGTACATATTATATATATATATATATATATATATATATATATATATCTCTTTGACAAAATGTTGTGGCACATATGTAATTAATATTCACGAAGAACCCACAGTCGGAATAAAATGTAATCTGTAGAAGAATGTATAACTTCTATATTTCGGCTAATAGCTAGCCCTCTTCAGGAAAGTACCTTTCCAGAAGAGGGCTATAGCTATTAGCCGAAATATAGAAGTTGCTCTTTCTTCCAAGTTTATTTTTATTCCGACTGTGGGTTCTACGTGATTATATATATATATATATATATATATATATATATATATATATATATATACATGTATTTATATATGTATATATATATATATACATAAATATATATTATATATGTATATATATATATATATATATATATATATATATATATGCAAATATATATATATATTGAAGTATGTAAGACAAATGAGTGGAAGGGTGGTGAGTTAAACACAAAGAACAGTTGGAGTTTTATTCACTGACGTTTCGTCCTTACCAGGACATTATCAAAGTACATACAGTTTTAGAAAATTAACAGCTTATATAATCCATCCTTGCCGTGTTCCCCTCCCTCTACACTCTCATCCGTCCTCTACCCTTTTTTTTTTTTTTTTTTTTTTTTTTCTCCATGTGACTCCGACCATGTCATTTCTCCCTCCGTTCTCAATTGTCCTTTTTACCTCCTTGACAATCAGAGTACTTACCGCTCCTGCTAATTTTATAAACCCTTCCCTATGGTTGATGCAGGGGTGGGAAGTAATGTAGGCTGCCTCCACTATTTTTCTTTTCTTTTTCTCTAGACCTTTGTGGAGCACCTCTATCTTTTTCCAATCTGGAAGATGACCACATTGGTCTAAATGAACTACTAGCGAGTTGGAGGTTCTGTGGGCTCTGACGTCATTTTTGTGCTCATATGTCCGTAGCTCCACTGATCTACCCGTCTCTCCATAACAACCACCACATGGTATATTGTAAATCGCGCCCTTCTCTATATCCTTTTCTGATTTATTTCTATTCTTGACAACTTCTCCTAATTTTTTACCCGTGGAGAAAGCAACGCTCACACCCGCTTTTGTGAGAATATGTCCCAACTCCTCCGCGTACTTCGAGTTGGGGACGGACAAAAACTCCGCCCTGCCTTCTCCGGACCAGTCGTCCTTCTTCCTTCTCATTATTACCGTTGCTTTCTTCCTCAATCTGTGCAGTAGTCCTTCCGGGTATCTGAGTTTAGTGAATACTTTGAAAATATATTTGATTTCATCCTCTAAAAATTCTTCGCTACAAATACGGTACGCCCTTAAGAAAAATCCTATAACCACCCCGTTTTTAATTTTGTTGCTATGCGCTGAGTAGAAATGAATCACATCGTCTTTATTGGTGCTTTTCCTGTAGACAGAGAATGATATCTTACTATCTCTCCTACAAATCACCGTATCCGATATATATACATATATATATATACATAAATATATATATATTATATATGTGTGTATATATATATATATATATATATATATATATATATATGCGTATGTAACTACTAGGAAAAGTAAACTAACGAAGCAGAGCGCTTCCGTATAATTACATCTTCAGTGCAGATACAAAGAAGGAATTATAAAATGAAGAAACAAGGTACAGAATATATGACATAGTGAAGAGGGCATTCGGAGAGGTAGGGGAAGAAGTACACGTGACGGACGTTTGAACCGTCCTGGTAACCAACAAGTATGGGACAACTGCTCATAATTTATATTATAATTTAAATAATTTTGAAATTTCATGAGAAAAATAACTATCTAATTTGTACAAACCTTGATGGAGATTAACATTTATTCCCTTACTAGATTTGATCAAACTACATTCAATTAAATTTCTTTCTGTTATGTTGTTGTTGTATGTGATGACTTTAGCGTTATCCCAGTCAACTTGGTGGTTAAAATTGCTCAGGTGAATGAATATAATGTTAGATTGGTTTCCCTCCCTAACATTTTTCTTGTGTTGAATGATTCGTGTTTTAGCAGTTTGAACAACATTAAACTAATTACATAGAAGGGAACAGTAAACAGAAGTTACCAGTAGTTACGGAGAGACGGAAGTAAAAGGTATCTTATTTGTGTTGCCAGTTAATCTTTTTATATCATTTCAGATGAGTTTTTTTTTTTTTTTTTGTGTGTGTTAATTTCTATTTTCTTCATGAAGTTGTTCCATATTTCGTTGTATAATATTTTGCTTTCTTCTATTATATCTTGTTCTTAGTAGACGGTTCGCCTTTGTCAGGTTCTACCTCAGAGTATTTTTGTGCTCATCCTCTTTTTTTAATATTATATTGTAATTGATTGACCACAAAAGCGAACGTTAGAGAGCTTACCTGGTTGAGTTCTCTAACTAATCGTCGGAACTGAATTGTATTCTTGAGGCTTCGATGTAATAGTAGAAAATCTCTTGCCGAGGTTTGATTGTCCTTCTGGTACCAGAGTTCAAGCTTGTCTAGCGTTCAGTTCACTAAACTTAGTCTCGTTCGGCTGGAATTCTTACGAGCCTTCAAAACGGCTTCGAAGCCACGGGACAACTGATACTTCAAGTAAGTTCTCAAGTTCCCGATTTGTTAATCAAAATTACAACATAGGCTTAAAAAATAATAAAGAGGGAGGGGAGTTTAATAATATATTAATTAAAATTACGATAGTGTGGTACGAAGTTACAGGAAAGGTTCCCGATTCGAAATTTAAACAAGCTTTCGGGAAATTGCCGTAGCTCAAGTAAACAATGCCATTCCCGTAACAACAATTACCACACTTTATCATGGTCAAGATCTGATTCAACTTCTCGTTGTTCTTCTCCAACTTCTCGTGTAATTCCGATTTTCTTAAGCAGCCGCACCTTTTCCCTTGACTCATCAAAACCCTTACATGGTCCATGAATCATTTTTTTTTTTTTTTTTTTTCTATATCGAACAGTTTCGTCTCCTGGCATCGTATCGGTAGTCGAGAACCGGTATTGTATATCCAAATCCCTCACCTAGCAACTACAGCAATACCTCGTAAATACCCTTATGGAAGCGTCCCCCCCAAATACCGACACTACTGAGGTCATTTCCAAGTCGTTCTGGAAGAAAATTATTTCTATTTATATATTGATTACACACGGGAGGTGGTGGGGGTACATATACGAGAAGAAAATTAAAAGGCTTCCTGTACACGAGGGGACGTATCTATTTATTATTTATCTATTTATCTACTATTATCTATTTATTGATATTTATTCTCATAACTTTTTTATTTCAGTTATATATTTTTGTTAAATAGAATTTTACGATATTAGTTAAAAGTCTTCAGGCGTATAAAAATTCATTATGAAGATGAATATTAGTTAAAAAACTATAGAAATACACTGAATTTTTAGTTTTTGTCAACTTTTAAATCTTACGATCTACATGAAAGAATTCGTTTTTATTTGTGTTCAACCATTCTGCTGAACGAAAGGGAATGGTTCAGTGAATTGAAACTTTTAGGTGCATTTCTTGATCTGGCGAAGGTACTAAGGCTGTACCGTCTCTCAGAGGTTAGACCGAGGATGCTGCAGGGAACTCTCAAGGCTACAACTTTTCATCCTTTTTATCATTCCTCGGTCTCTTACCTACTGGATAATGCTTTTCAACCTTGTATTTGACACCGAATTACTCCATTGATTTTTATGATACCCTCTCTGTATGTTCGCTGGCGGCACAGTCTAAAGCGTGCTGACCTCGTATTCGTTTAATTGTGAGTTCAAATCCCGCACTCCTCTCAGGTTCGCAGCAATGACTGTTACCTGCCTCAACAGACCAAGTCCATAAGACAAAGATCACGGTTTCGACTCTTTGCTACCTTCCCAAAGAGTCGACATATTCGGAACACAAATGACCCCGGCCCGGAATCCGACGACAGAGATTTAATGGCTCGATCCTCTTTTAATGAGTTCGACTGGCGCTTCATCCAGCTTCGATATTAGATAAAGCGGTACAGAGCGATGAAGTTCAAAAACCTCTGTGTATATTAAAATAATTAGAAGCCCTCCAGTGTTTTTCTGTGACCGAGATCATTACCATTTGCTTATGTGGTTAACAAAAAGTGACTCGAGAAATTAGGCCCTTTGTCAAGTTGCCAATTGACATTTTTTACTCTGAGTGACTTTTATATTATCTAATTTTTTTCATTTTTCATACCTATTTTATTTTATTTTTACTTAATGTTGTCTTATATTCTTATCATTGATTTGATATTCATTATAATTATCTTGTTCTATTTGATTAATTTTCTTTTTATATATAACTTTAAGTTAATTTATATTCAGATGAAGTGCTCCAGATTGAAAGGTGATAGATTTTCCTGAAGTCCATCTAGTCCACTCCATCATGGCTGTTGGTATAATTTATTCGACTGAGGGAAGTCCCCCGTGGGTCAATAGACACAAAATGTAAGCCCGGAAGAGACTTGCAAGGCTCGTCTCAAAAATTTTCCTGTATCAGGAAATCCTTTATTATTTTTCTTATTGAAACAAAGTATTTTTTCAACGAAAACTATATATATCTTGAGAAGGGACTGGTAATTTTCATTCACGAACCGTGGACACACCAAAGTATTCTTCTTTAAAGTATTCAGTTATTGTTGGGTTTTTTTCTTGTAATCTACAGTCGACTTCCAACTGGAATCTCTTAAAGATATCATTTTAGTTTTAGTAATCAAATTTAAAATTTTGTCTCAATATAAAGGATATGTTGTGTAACTCATTTTTTGTGAGCTTCTTGTTCAGTATGGCTCAGTGATGTCCTCCAAAGCTTCCGAGATGCTATAATAAGTCTCAAGAAGGAGAGACTGGGCATTGTATCGATCATAAACTTCCACAAGACTTTCCAACAAGTCTTCTTCAAGATTTTCTCCACAAAACATGGCTTCAAAGTAACTCCAATCAATTTCTTCAATAATCTCATTATCGACCAAGACATCCTCTTCTTGATCTTCTAGAACCTCACCAAAGACAAAATCGACTTCAAAGATTCTAAGTAATTCTCTTCAAAATTGTCCCTGTCCTCTGGATCTGTATACTCCAAGATTGCATCATCAACATCTTGTAAAGCCTCTGAGAAGCTGTAGAAGGTCTGTAGGAAAAGTGATTGTTGAAAATACTTATCATAAATTTCTATGATACTTCGTTATCTATGAATACAGAATCATCCAGTTCTTCCATGGTCTGACTGAAGATATATTCGTATTCAAAGCAGAAACTATCATCGTAGGAAGAAGAATGATAGATACTTGAGCCCAAGGTTCTGAGCTTCAGCAGAGCCCGTATAAGGCAGCAGCACGAAATTCTCAGTCTTTTGACCCCTTTAGCTCTCTTGACTTTGGGCCAGGG
>NW_027467471.1:372500-377500 GCF_046742065.1 Oratosquilla oratoria | reverse complement strand
TAAATATATGCATATATGTACATATATATACATACATATATGCATATGATATTACAAAGGTTACAAAGGTGGAGCATACCGACAGGAGACCTTTTGGTCCATAACTAGGTCAGATGCAAAAAAATAATAATAATGATAAATTAATAAAAATGATAATATAAATAACAATAAAATAAATAAATGTATAGGTATAGTTAAATAATAAACAAACAGGTAAATAGTAAATAATGATAAATTGACATATAACTAATAATAAATGTAAATCAAGAAAACAATAATAAACAGACAAATGATAACAAAACAAATGAACAAATAATTTAAAATAAGTGACAGCCATAACAGCATCTTGCTTAGGTGTTCATCTAAACGAATCTCAAAGCCTCGAACCGAACCACATTGCACCGCCTCTGCAGGAAGCTCATTCCATTCACCAACCACACGGTTGGTGAAGTTGCTTCCACCCACTTCCAAACCAAATCCATGTCCCGACAGTCCGAGACCATTGTTTCTTGTCTGACTCTCGGTGTGAAAATTCTGTCACTTCACTCTTGATATTGTCAACTCCCCCCAGAATCCCAAAAACCTGTATCAAGTCACCGCTGAGTCTACGTTTTCTTGGGGGAAAACAGATTCACATGTTTTAGTCGGTCTTCGTACGATTCATCTTTTATATCTGGAACCAGTTTTGCGGCTCACCACTGCACCCTCTCCAATCTGTCAATATCTTCAATGAGACTCAGTGACCATACGGAAACAGCACACTCCAAATGTGGACGAACTAACCATCTATACAGCCTGTCAATGAGAGATGTACTTCCGAAGCCAAAAGATTGCGCAATCAGTCCCAGAATCCCAATTGCTTCCTCAGAGGCCGAGATACACTGCCCAGATGATATGAGACTGTCACCGATAATTAAACCAAGATCCTTTCCACCATCCACCCCTGCCAACGAACTTCCAAATAACTTGCAATCACACTCACTGTTACTTTCACCCATGTGCACCACCCCGCACCCACCTGTGCCAAACTTCACCAGCCACCCCCCAGGCCACTACTGTAATTTATCCAAATCTTCTTGAATATCTAAGTTATCTAAGTAAGTTATCTTTAATTCAACATTCCACCATTTAGGTTTGACATTGCTTGATGGTCATCTATCATGCATTGGAACACATTCACAAATGGCTTTTCTGAGCATGTTAATAAATATATTCCAAGTTTGTTCAACATCCTGGATTCTGTAAATTTCTGACCAGTCAGTGTTTCCAAGAATATATATATAAATATATGTATATATACATATATATATATATATATATATATATATATATATATATACATATATATACAGGGTGAGCCAAAAGTAGGTGGACAGCATGTGGTTTATGTGTCAGTTATATTATCTGTATCTCGAGATTCTAATAAATCAAGTAGTTCCCCAGTTACAACAACAGTCGAATTCACATGACCTTTATTTTCAAGAAGATGGGGCCCCTCCACATTATTCAAGAGCAGTCCGTGAGTATCTTGATGAAACATTTCCTGGGAAATGGATTGGACGAAGAGGGCCAATTGATTGGCCGGCACGTTCACCGGACTTGACAACGATGGACTTTTTCTTTTGGGGAGTACTCAAGGACAAAGTTTATGGTCGAAAACCAAGAAGTGTCGGTGATTTGACAATTTACATAAGAGATGCATTTCAAGAAATTAATACCAAGGCAGATTTCAAAGCTGTGTAAATTGGGATTGAAAACGGTTTGAGCACCTGCGTTAATAGAATTTAAAAGCTTTTGTATTATTGTTCACAATAAAATTTAATTCTCAATGTGATAATTGTGTTAGTACATATAGATGTTTTTTTACGTAATCACTAAATTAATGTTATCACTTACTGCCCACCTACTTTTGGCTCACCCTGTATATACATATTGACTATATTATGACAAATAAGACTGAAGGTGGAAGAAGCAGACAAGGAGTAATGGGAGAATTTCACGCTTTAACGTTTCGACTCGCAGGGTCTTGATCACAAAGCTTTGTGATCAAGACCCTGTGGGTCGAAACGTTAAAGCGTGAAATTCTCCCATTACTCCTCGTCTGCTTCTTCCACCTTTAGTCTTGTATGTACATATATATATATATATATATATATATATATATATATATAAATATATATTTATATATTAAAATATATATATATTTTTATATAATATATATATATATATATATATATATATATATATATATATGTGTGTGTGTGTGTGTGTGTGTGTGTGTGTGTGTGTGTGTGTGTGTGTGTGTGTGTGTGTGTGTGTGTGTGTGTGTGTGTGTGTGTGTGTGTGTGCGTGCCTGTGTGTGTGTGTGTGTGTGTGTGTGTGTGTGTGTGTGTGTATGTATATGTATATATGTATATATATGTGTGTGTATATATGTATATATATATATGTATATATGTATATATATGTTTGTAAATATATATGTATATATACATATATATATGTATATATATATGTATATATGTATGTATATACATATATATATATACATATATATATGTATATTCATACGTATATATATATATATATACATATATATATATATATATATATATATATATATATATATATATATATATATATGAGTGGATGGGTGGTGAGATAAACACAGGGAACCGTTTAGGGATTTATTCTGACGTTTCGTCCTTACCAGGACTTCTTCAGAGTACATGCACATTCAAATCATTCACCCCCTAAATACCCGCCGAATCTATCCGCGTTCCACCATGATCGACCTGACCTCTCGTCCTCCTACGCTCTGCCTCGCGAAGTACCAAGCGGCTCGCCGTCTTTGTTAATTTAATAAACCCATCGCGGTGGTTGTTGTTCGGATGGGAAGCGATGTAAGCTGCTTCAGTTATTTTCCTTCTTTTCTTAGGAAGTCCTTTCTGCAGCACCTCTACTTTGTTCCAGTCTGGTAAGTGGCCGTGAGTATCTACATGAACCACTAGCGAGTTTGATACTCGGTGTGCCTTGATGTCATTCCTGTGCTCAATTGTCCGTTTCTTAATACCTCGGCTGGTTTTTCCCGTAGTAGCTCACAGGACAGTGTCCACACGTTATCTTGTAGACGACACTGTTTTCTTCCCCGTTGGCCACGACTTTATTCTGGTTCTTAACAATGTCTCCTATTTTCGTTCCCGTGCTGATCGCAATCTTGATGCCGGCTGTAGTGAGCAACTGTCCTAACGCGCCTGAGTGGCTCGAGTTTGGCACGGACAAATAATCCCTGCTACCATTTTCAGTCATATCTCCTCTGTTCCGTATGCTTCTTTTTGCTATCTTTGAAGCCTTTTCTCTAAGTCGGTACAACAGCCCTTCCGGATAACAGAGTTTGGTGAAAACAGTGAAAATGTAATCTATTTCATCTTTAATAAATTCTTCACTACAAATGCGGTATGCTCTCAGAAAGAATCCTATTACTATTCCACTCTTTATTCTCTCGTTGTGGCCGGAGTAGTAGTGAATGATGTCGTCTTTATTTGTACTTTTTCTATGAACCGAGAATGCGGTCTTGTTCTCTTTCCTCCAGATGACGGTGTCGAGGAAGGCCAATTTGTTATTTGTCTCGTGTTCAACAGTGAATTGGATGTTTCGTTCGACATTATTTAATCTCCTCAATTTGTTGTCCAAATTGGTGTTCTTGGGGGCCACGACTAAGACATCATCCACATATCGAAACCAGGAGGTGTTTCGACCCATTATTTTTACAAAATGATCCCTCTCTAAAACTTCCATATAGAGGGTGGCTAAAACAGCACTGAGGGGGCTCCCCATCGCAAGGCCTCTACACTGGCTGTATTCCTCTCCGTTGAAAACGAAGGGACCAAATCTCACACATAGCGATATAAGTTTTAAGAAATCTGCCTTTCCTATGGGTAGAGCCTCGTCATCCATATCTCTAACTACCTCTCTTGCTGCTTTTAAAGCCTCTTCCACGCAAACATTTGTGAATAAGGCTGTGACATCATACGAAGCCACATTTTTTCCCGAAATGTCCATATCCTTTATTCTGTGAATGAGGTCACTGGAATTTTTCAGGTGGGCGCTACTTATTAATCCCAGTCTGTTGGACAGGGGTTTCGCCAGACATTTGGCCAACCTATGCGGAGCACTACGTATGCCTGAAGTGATGGGTCTCATCGGGATGTTGGGCTTGTGGGTTTTCGGGAGCCCGCGCATACAAGGTGGTCTCGGGGCTTCCTCCAGCAGTCCTATCAAGCCCACAACCCCAACATCCCTATCACACCCATCACTACAGGCATACGTAGTGTTCCGCATAGGGGAGTCCGTGAAGTCCGTGTCCTAGGGCCTCCGCATGTCCCTCCTCCTGCCACCTCTCTGATGAAGGAATAAAGATGACTCCAGACCCCGAAGAGGTCAAACAAGAGCTTGAGGAGCTCAGCAGGATTCATCTGGAGGAGACGACGCCGAAGAAGAAATAAATGCTGCTAGGATCTCCCCGACATTACTTGATATGACGACTCCATCAAAAAAAAAAAAAAGTCCCTTGGGTCTCTAGACTCCGGAGGATAAAAAGGAATCGTTTAGCCCCTGAAGGTCCAGGCGCATCTTTATGAATATTTTTCTGGTCTGATAGGGGCATTCAGAGGAGTAAAGAAATCAAATGTTCGTACATGACATGTATCCTTTTTTTTCGGCCATTACTATGAAAAAAAAAACTAAAAGTAAAATGTTAAAAAAAAGCATCATTGTTGAAAAGAAAAGGAAAACGGTTAGTCGTGTGTTACTTAGCGAGTGTATCTGGTATGTTCGTTTCCTAGAGCCTCGAAATGTCCCTCCTCCTGCCACCACTTCGACAACTGTGGAGTATTTTTTTCAAGGAAGGACCAGGACGACACTCCACCTAGCGGGATGACCCAGAGGAAGGAATGAAGATGAATCTTTATGTTCTCAGTGCTCCCAAACCCCGAAGAGCT
>NW_027467471.1:362500-365000 GCF_046742065.1 Oratosquilla oratoria | reverse complement strand
CTTGGTATATGCCCACCCTCTAAATGGCAGAATATTGGTTAGAAAACTGGAGAATATTCACAAGAAGATCAACAACCTCACTAACGCTGTCGATTTTAACAATGCATATATATATATATATATATATACATATTTCATATATACAGACACATGTACATATACAGTATATATATATATATATATATATATATATATATATATAAATATGTATATATATATATATAAATATACATACATATATATACAGTATATATATATATATACATATATATATATATACATATATATATATATATACATATATATATTATATATATATATATATATGAGTGGAAGGGTGGTGAGTTAAACACAGAGAACAGTTGGAGTTTTATTCACTGACGTTTCGTCCTTACCAGGACATTCTCAAAGTACAGTATGTACTTTGAGAATGTCCTGGGGGCCGTATACACAAAACTTTTTTGTTAGCCTTAACAATCTCTGCTAGCTAACAGAAAACCACTAAAAGTTATACACCAATGCTTAACTAACAACTGTTAGCTAGCAAACAGTTGTTTGTCAAGTACCGCTAAACAGCGCTGAAGTTAGCAGCTTATGAACATGTAAATGGACGTATTATCAAAAATTGCACACATAAAACAGTGTTATTAATGCAGTTGTTCAGAATTTATTAATAAAGTATCATGATAGCACATAGATATCGTATGTATGGGTTTTTAGAAGTACTTATTAACCAACGACAGATATTTTTGGACGAAGGCGCATTGTACAGGCGGCCGTGCCACAGAAATCTTCCGACAGAAGACTCAACAATAATTTCAGAGGACATAGACATGGCAGAAGAACACAGATAAAGAAAAGGAAGCCAACTGGTCACAAGAGGAAAACACTCCTCTTGATCAACGTGATTATGGAGAAAAAATAATAATAAATGGGCGATTCAAGCCAAATTTAAACCACAAGGATAAGAGGGAGGCATGACAAAGCACGTTGATGCTATGGTATTGTTTTCTGTGTACATATGAATGTTCATCGACACTTGGAGCCCCAATTCTAATGTTTGTGCCATCTATGGTACCCACAACACCGGGAAACCTACAGTTTTCCATGAACTCTGCTTGTTTTACTTGCACTTCTTGGCGAGTCAATAGGAATTTTACAAACTGAGTTACAATATCTGGTTCTGATCGTGCATCAATTGTTTGAGTAATGACACGGCTGATTGATCCTTGCGAGGTCCCAAATTCGTCTGCTGCATTTTACCTGTGGCTAAATATCATAGGGTAATTGCCACCTTCGTCTCAGGACTCGGTGGTCGATTCCGTTCTGTCCGGGATTGAAGTTTGTCCCTCACTAAATCAGCCATTTTTATTATACCAGCACGGTTCATTCTGAAGCGTTTGATGAGTTCGTCGTCATTGTACTCGTTAAATATGTCCCGTCGCTGTCGATAAACTCGCAGTCATCTTTTTTAGTTGTTGTTGCTCCGCCATCTTCTCTACTAACAGGAACTTGTTAAGAGCTTAATAGTCCTCCTCAGCACTTTTATCTTAACAGTACTTTTAAGGCCCTAACAAGTTTTCTGTATCACTGTTAGTGCTTAACAGCTAAATGTTAGCCTTAACAGGAATTTGTTACCCTTAACAGCTATTTGTTAGTGCTAACAAGTTTTGTGTATACGGCCCCTGGTAAGGACGAAACGTCAGCTAATAAAACTATAACTATTCTCTGTGTTTAACTCACCACCCTTCCACTCATTTGTCTACCCATACTTCAATATATATATATATATATATTTATATATATATATATATATATATATATATATATATATATATATATATATATATATATATATATATACGGTTACTGCTTCGGTGTTCAGCTAGTCAAACTGAGAAGACCGTTTCCTAGGACCTCGGCATGTCCCTGCGCCATCCACCGCTCTGATGACTGGGGATTATTTTTTTTTATAAAAAGGACCAGGACTCCGCGAAGCAGAGCGAGAAATCCTCGAGGAGGGAACTAGGAAAGTCCCAGAAGATCCTCGAATGATCCTGAACCCCGAAGACCTCCAAGAAAAGATTGTGGAGCTCTTGAGGGCTATCTGAAGGAGAGGACGCCGAAGAAAGTGCAAGAGAGATCGATGAGACGAACTCCAGCACCGAAGTCCACCCGACGATAGCCGCCAAGGAGGTCCTTATGGAAACAGAGGGCTTTCGAGGATTTTATTCAGCTGAGGGGAGCCCCGAGGATGACTTGATTAACCATATGCAACCTCGAAGGTTTCGAGGTAAGATATGAATTAGTCCATTCATTCTTTGGGGCTCCCACTCAGAGGAATAAAATCGTTTGCCGCTCGCCAAAGTAACGTTTTGGCTCCGGCGAATCGATGCCCCTGTGTCTGGATCTACGGCCCATTTGTGCAAGACGTCTCCACGATGACACCGTGTCAAAAGAGAAAAAGAAAAAAAAAAAAAAAAAAAAGAGAGATGTCTCA
>NW_027467471.1:342500-350000 GCF_046742065.1 Oratosquilla oratoria | reverse complement strand
ATAATTACATCTTCAGTGCAGATACAAAGAAGGAATTATAAAATGAAGAAACAAGGTACAGAATATATGACATAGTGAAGAGGGCATTCGGAGAGGTAGGGGAAGAAGTACACGTCACGGACGTTTGAACCGTCCTGGTAACCAACAAGTATGGGACAACTGCTCATAGTTTATACTATGATTTAAATAATTTTGAAATTTCATGAGAAAAATAACTATCTAATTTGTACAAACCTTGATGGAGATTAACATTTATTCCCTTACTAGATTTGATCAAACTGCATTCAATTAAATTTCTTTCTGTTATGTTGTTGTTGTATGTGATGACTTTAGCGTTATCCCAGTCAACTGGGTGGTTAAAATGGTTCATGTGGTTGAATATACCGCTAGATTGGTTTCCCTCTCTAACGTATTTCTTGTGTTGATTGATTCGTGTTTTGAGTGTTTTAGCAGTCTGACCAACATAAAACTGATTACATAGAAGGGAACAGTAAACAGAAGTTACCAGTAGTTACGGAGAGGCGGAAGTAAAAGGTAAGTTATTTGTGTTGCCAGTTAGTCTTTTTATATCATTCCAGATGAGTTTTTTTTTTTCTATTTTCTTCATGAAGTTGTTCCATATTTCGTTGTATAATATTTTGCTTTCTTCTATTATATCTTGTTCTTAGTAGACGGTTCGCCTTTGTCAGGTTCTACCTCAGAGTATTTTTGTGCTCATCCTCTTTTTTTAATATTATGTTGTAATTAATTGACCACAAAAGCGAACGTTAGAGAACTTACCTGGTTGAGTTTTCTAACTAATCGTCGGAACTGAATTGTATTCTTGAGGCTTTGATGTAATAGTAGAAATCTCTTGCCGAGGTTTGATTGTCCTTCTGGTACCAGAGTTGAAGCTTGTCTAGCGTTCAGTTCACTAAACTTAGTCTCGTTCGGCTGGAATTCTTACGAGCCTTCAAAACGGCTTCGAAGCCACGGGACAACTGATACTTCAAGTAAGTTCTCAAGTTCCCGATTTGTTAATCAAAATTATAACATAGGCTTAAAGAAACAATAAAGAGGGAGGGGAATTTAATAATATATTAATTAAAATTACGATAGTGTGGTACGAAGTTACAGGAAAGGTTCCCGATTCGAAATTTAAACAAGCTTTCGGGAAATTGCCGTAGCTCAAGTAAACAATGCCATTCCCGTAACAACAATTACCACACTTTATCATGGTCAAGATCTGATTCAACTTCTCGTTGTTCTTCTCCAACTTCTCGTGTAATTCCGATTTTCTTAAGCAACCGCACCTTTTCTCTTGACTCATCAAAACCCTTACATGGTCCATGAATCATTCATTTTGTTACTATATCGAACAGTTTCGTCTCCTGGCATCGTATCGGTAGTCGAGAACCGGTATTGTATAACCAATTCCCTCACCTAGCAACGACAGCAATACCTCGTAAATACCCTTATGGAAGCGTCCCCTCAAACACTGACACAACTGAGGTCATTTCCAAGTCGTTCTAGAAGAAGTTTATTTTTATTTATATATTGATTACACACGGGAGGTACACGAGGGGACGTATCTATTTATTATTTATCTATTTATCTACTATTATCTATTTATTGATATTTATTCTTATAACTTTTTTATTTCAATTATATATATTTTGTTAAATAAAATGTTATGATATTAGTTAAAAGTCTTCAGGCGTATAAAAGTTCATTATGAAGATGAATATTAGTTAAAAAATTATAGAAATACACTGAATTTTTAGTTTTTGTCAACTTTTGAATCTTACGATCTACATTAAAGAATTCGTTTTGATTTGTGTTCAACCATTCTGCTCAACGAAAGGGAATGGTTCAGTGAATTGAAACTTTTTGGTACATTTCTTGATCTGGCGAAGGTACTAAGGCTGTATCGTCTCTCAGAGGTTAGACCGAGGATACTGCAGGGAACTCTCAAGGCTACAACTTTTCATCTTTTTTATCATTCCTCAGTCTCTTACCTACTGGATAATACTTTTCCTTTTATTTGACACCGAATTACTCCATTGATTTTTATGATACCCTCTCTGTATGTCCCCTGGCGGTACAGTCTAGAGCGTGCTGACCTCGTATTCGTTTGATTGAGTTCAAATCCCTCACTTCTCTCAGGTTCGCAGCAATGACTGTTACCTGCCTCAACAGACCAAGTCCATAAGACAAAGATCACGGCTTCATTATAATTATCTTCTTTTATCTGATTAATTTTCTTTTTATATATAATTTTAAGTTCATTTATATTCAGATGAAGTGCTCCAGATCGAAAGGTGGTAGATTTTCCTGAAGTCCACTTAGTCCACTCCATCATGGCTGTTGGTATAATTTATTCGGCTGAGGGAAGTCCCCCGTGGGTCAATAGACACAAAATGTAAGCCCGGAAGAGACTTGCAAGGCTCGTCTCAAAAATTTTCCTGTATCAGGAAATCCTTTATTATTTTTCTTATTGAAACAAAGTATTTTTTTAACGAAAATTATATATATCTTGAGAAGGGAATAGTAATTTTCATTCACGAACCTTGGACACACCAAAATATTCTTCTTTAAAGTATTCTTTTTTTTTTTTCTTGTAATCTACAGTCGACTTGCAACTGGAATCTCTTAAAGATATCATTTTAGTTTTAGTAATCAAATTTAAAATTTTGTCTCAATATAAAGGATATGTTGTGTAACTCATTTTTTGTGAGCTTCTTGTTCAGTATGGCTCAGTGATGTCCTCCAAAGCTTCCGAGGTGCTGTAATAAGTCTCAAGAAGGAGAGACTGGGCATTGTATCGATCATAAACTTCCACAAGACTTTCCAACAAGTCTTCTTCAAGATTTTCTCCACAAAACATGGCTTCAAAGTAGCTCCAATCAATATCTTCAATAATCTCATTATCGACCAAGACATCCTCTTCTTGATCTTCTAGAACCTCACCAAAGACAAAATCGACGTCAAAGGTGAAAGATTCTGAGTCATTCTCTTCAAAATTGTCCCTGTCCTCAGGATCTGTGTCCTCCAAGATTGCATCATCAACATCCTCTAAAGCCTCTGAGAAGCTGTAGAAGGTCTGTAAGAAAAGTGATTGTTGAAAATACTTATCATAAATTTCTATGATACTTGTTTCCAATGCTCTTAGGGACGTCCTTCGGGAACTTGATTTCCTATTTGCCTCCGTTATTTGGGTATTTCTTGCACGCCAGACGGAACAATAGTAATCTAAGACTCTATACAGCCGATTTTTCAAGGCGGTCGGCAGGAGTCGAAGAGTTGTCGATAAAGGTGCCCAAACCGATATCCGCAAGATTAGCGGTCATTTTTCCGGTTTTTACATTCCTGCCAACCAGAATGTTAGTCATATTAATGTCTTGACGACACTCCGACTTTATGGCAGGCCATCACGGCTGTTGGCACCTGCAAAAAGACGTCTTTGGCGTCTTTCATTTTCAGCTCCCCATACTTTAGGGTGTAGGCTAGAAGATCCACTGCGCCGGGAATCAGTGATGAGGTCGGATCGACTCATCAGGAACGTGGTGATCTATCCTTGTAGGTGGCAGGTGTGGGTTAATCTGTATGCTTGATTCTGGAAACCTCATTTATTGGCCCGTCCGCCATCAAATACATATTATATTGTAAATAATTAAAGCTATGAACAAAGTATGCAAATAAATATAGATATAAATATATTGAACAATACAACAGTGATCCTCGTACTATATATAATTTTTGCAACATACTGTATAATTTAAAAGACATGTATAATAAATTGATGCAGAATAATAATTTTACAAACTGTATGACGTGTACGCTTCGGGGACACTAGCAGTGTGCTGCTACATCAGCTCCATGACGATGTACAGGTGGCCGCGTTGGATGAAGTACTCGAGGAGGTTTACAACATCAAGAATATGCTGAACTCTCTTCATAAGTGCGTCTTCCGGGAGCATCGTCGTATTCTTTGGGTCTGCTCATTCGTAGACTTCGTCCTAGGGTATTTTCTTGATGCCTACCTTCGGAAACCCGTCTTAGATGTTTTTCATCTTCAGTATCGTTCCTATAATCGGTGGGAGAGGATTTTTTGGTGTGATAATTTCAGGTACCTACCAAACCGTCCGCGATTACATACATATTATATTGTAAATATATAAAGCTATGAACGAAGTATGCAAATAAATATAGATATAAATATATTGAACAATACAACAGTAATCCTCGTACTATATATAATTTTTGCAACATACTGTATAATTTAAAAGACATGTATAATAAATTGATGCAGAATAATAATTTTACAAACAGTATGACGTGTACGCTTCGGGGACACTAGCAGTGGTAACGTGCTGCTACATCAGCTCCATGACGATGTAGAGGTGGCCGCGTTGGATGAAGTACTCGAGGAGCTTTACAACCTCAGGGATATGCTGAACTCTCTTCATAAGTGCGACTTCCAGGGGCATCGTCTTCTTCTTTAGGTCTGCCCAGTCGTACACTTCAGCCAAAGGTATTTTCTTGATGGCTACCTTGGCTTTGTCTTCGATCCGCTCGGCGGAGAAGACACTCCCGAATGATCCTTCGCCCAGAAGTTCCTTGAAGATGAATCGGGCGGTCATGGTTCTTCCTTTCATGAGTCCTCGAAGAACAACTCCATGGACTCAGTCGAGTAGAAGTTTCGATCAATGAGAGTGGTGCTGACATCCACGATTCGACAAACAGAATTGTGTACACAAACACACACACACAAATATATATATATATATATATATATATATATATATATATATATAAAGTATATGTATATATATATATATATGTATAAATATATATGTCTGTATGTACGTATGTTTGTAAAGACAGACATATATAGAGGAAGTCCCAAAAGGTCGAAACATCTGGTTGTTAATAAACTTCCATACTCTAGATATTAACGTTTCATTTTACCACCTCACCTCCACACACACACACACACACACATATATATATATATATATATATATATATATATCTATATATATATAAAAATATATATATATACATAAAAATATATATATATAAAATTATATATATATATAAACACTATATATATATACACGTAAAGACAGACAAATATAGAAGAAGTCCCAAGAGGACGAAACATCTGGTTCTGAATAAAGATCCATACTCTAGGTATTAACGTTTCATTTTGCCACCTTATCTCCATATATATATATATATATATATATATATATATATATATATATATATATATATATATATGTAATGTATATACATATAAATGTAATGTCCTTTATACATGAATATATATATATATATATATATATATATATATATATATATATACATATGTCCATGTGTATATATGTGTGTGTAAATATATATATACATATGTATATATATATATATATCTATATATAACTACATATATATATGTATATATATACAATGTCATAGGCGTAGGAGGCGGGGGGGCAGGGGGGCAACTGCCCCCCCGGGTTCGGGGGCCCATTGAAATTCGGGCAAATAGCATGGAATATTTGGGCAATTTATACAGAGAAACAGTGAAATCACAAAATAAGAAAATATATTTTCTTACTACACCTGTATCACTAATTTCCTGTGAAACAAAATTCAACTACAGTACACGAATTATCACTATATGCCAAAATACCTTGTTCATTGTTCAAGAAATTGTGGTGGTCATGTCTTCATGGTATTATCATGATTATTACGAGCGAATCGAAGTTTACTATGGAGATGAGGGTCTTGTTACATTTGCACCGAACCGGCCCGGCCCGGCCCGACCGTAACGCTATCTCCGGAACTACTTGACTGATCTTAATGAAATGAACGTCATATGATAGTACAACTCTATCAATTTGATAAAGTATAGGTTTTATATCTATAACTGGGTTAAGTCAATGGGTAACTTGCAAAAAGTGGAAGGGTGTAGAAAATAGCATATCTCTTAAACTACTCAATCAATTTAGATGAAACTTACGAGTGTTTATGATGTTATAAATCTAATTAATCTCCTTATGGTAAATTTGAAATAAAGCTGCGCATGCGCAAAATTAAAAAACGATTTTTTTTTACTTATTGGTCGAAACGAATGTTGGGCGGTTATGAGCCTATGATAAAAAAATGAGTGGGTTTTAACGGGAGAGAGGTACGTGCTGTGTTTTTCGTTGCTACGAGGCCTGGTTGATTTTTTATTAGATTTTTCAATTATTTCTGTGTGCTTCATTCGACGAAAAAAGTTCAGTTGTCATTGTTTTTATGACTAGTGTTGGTTTTCTTTCTGCTCTGTTATTTTGTTATATTTGTGATTTTAATTACTCTAAATAAATAGCATTCTGTATTTTCAACAGAATCTGTTGAGTCTGTGTACTGTTGGACACCATATTGGACATGGAGAAGTCAAGAAAGAGGCTTTACAGAAGGAAAGTTAAATGTTCTAAGTGTGGCAAGGAACTTGATGGAGATTATAAAACTGAACACTTGAAAAGAGTTCATGAGTATGATCAACAAGTAGAATTCCATCCTGTGATTGATCCGAAACAAAGAAAACTGTCATTTGGAGTTGCTACCAGCACAAAGTTGAGTGAAGCGATGCCAACAGAAGCCACTACTTCCATAGAAGACGTTTCAATAACTACTGGTGATGACAACAATGAAGAGATCCAAGATCAGGTTCCTGCAGAACCAGACATAGAGGTCCTGGTTACAAAAGCCAAGGATACAGGCGCTCCACCTGCCACTGATTCAGAAGGACCAGAGGAGAAACTAGTGGTGGCTGAGACCTTAGCTGAGACTGATATACAAACCGGTCCAAATCAGCCTCTCTTGGATACATACAACAGGAAACAACTGGGCAAGGAAAGTGGAACAAGAGATTTCAATCCTAACTTGTTTAAGAAGTATCCCTGGACCAGTTTTGACACTGCCACAAAATCAATCATCTGTTTCCCCTGTGAGAAGTTTTTGTTTGATTATAGTTTCACATTCAGCAATTGGAAGAAACCAGAGCGACTTGCAAAACATGCAAGTAGCAGAAACCACAGTATGGCAATGTCCAAATGGATTCAATCAAAAGTGCACCACAACCGTGTCATCAGTGCTGACCCAACTTGACACTGCCCACCGTGACATGGTTGAGAAAAACAGAGCCTACCTCAAAGTTATCATTGAGTCTATCCTCTACACAGCACAGCAAAATATCCCACAGAGAGGTCATATTGAAGACAGGTCCAATATTGGGAAACAATCTGATGTAAATCGGGGGAATCTGATAGAGCTTCTGCATCTTCGGTGTAAGGATATCCCCTGGCTTGCTGCCAAACTAAACTCACAGCTGGAGGCCCATCATCAGTGGCTATCACCAGATGTCCAGAATGAAATTTTAAACATTACTTCTGACTTAGTACTGAATCATATATCCCAAGTAGTTAAAGAGGCTGGTAGGTTTAGCCTGATAGCAGACGAAACTTCGGA
>NW_027467471.1:297500-307500 GCF_046742065.1 Oratosquilla oratoria | reverse complement strand
TTCACCGACAGAGACAATCTCGGGAAACCTGAGTTGGATTCCAAAAGACTTTGTCCTCCAAAAGACTTTGGCACACGACAGAATAATATTGAAAACGGGCTCCGACTTACTCTGAAAACCCCTATTGAATTCTGGCAGACTCTGAGAGACTGACAGACTGACAGACACAGACGACCACAACAAATATGAGGTCATGGATAAAAGTAGAACGGATGAGGTGACCTTGGTGTTGCGATCCAGTAACGGATCTAGATCCTTTCCTCGTTTCTTTCTAATTAGTGAAGGCGACGTGACTGGGCCTACTAATCTCGCTAGCACTAGCTACCTGCTCCAGCCAATAATCCAAGCAACCGGTCTAGAATTACATCTATCATTCACCGCAATCTCTCAGCGGTTATAATTTCGTTTGCAATGTCACTCACGCTGGTCTTGTCGTTATAATCACCTGGCATAGTGCAGCCACATCATCATAGTTGGCTTAAATTATTGCAGCACTAACAAGGTCCCTGCAAGCACGAAATACATTATTGGTCGCACGTTGATGACAGTAAGAGAACAGTTTGATGTCAAGGCTTAGTCTGACTGAGGCACTGGGTGCCAGCAGTGCCGAGGACTCTGAAATTGTAGAAGACTGCTGGGCCATCGACTTCCTTTCGTACTCACTCAGTCTTCCTGCTAACTTTAATTAGAGAGCAAACGTCAGTCTTCAAGTCTTTAAGATAAGACCTTTATGGTTTTGTACTAGTTAATGACCAATGTAATTAACGCTTTATAACCTTTCAATGACTTTAATTATTTTATTCTGGTTAACTCCAGACAAGTTTATTCGGCTTAGAGAAACTTCTCGGTCTTATCTGTTAGCCTTTGTAATTGAGAAGAAACTTGGTGCAACATACGTAACCTGATAGGTTATTGATTACTGTTGGCTTTAATAGTGCAGTGGAACGAAAGCTTATTTCATGACCAAACGACATCATTCAGCACGAGTCGGAGCAAAATATTTCAGAAAAAGTAACCGTCCTTAACACTTGTGCCGCGCGGTAACCCACAGTATAACGCGTGTCGATCTCATTGTCGCGAGTTCGATTTCCGAGACCCGCTGTGGACTTCCTGCGTTAGTTCCTAACACCAATGACTGGGCGTGGAGGTGACCCAACATCGATCTAAAACTTACTGTGGCTTGTCGCAACTGACAGGGCTTGCTCTACTAGGGGTTTCTCACTTCCCACTTCGTGAGAGTGGCATAGTCAGTTTTATTCTTTCAAATTTCATGAGACGTTATACTACCGCGTCTTAATCTTCTGTCTAGTTCCCTAATTTATTTATTTTTTCTGTGTTTATGTCTCGAAGTCACCTCTCGTATTCCGTTTCTGTCAAAATCTGTGGTTCATCTCTACTATGGGTATTTTCGGAGTCTGACGTAGTTTTTGTATTAACTTGAAGAAGTCGGAGGAGTATTCCGACTTTGTCTCCTGATTCTTTAACTCCGAGCTTTCTATCGGACTCTTCAAGACACCCTCTTGTCATTCTTTGCCTGTCAGTCTCTCAGAGTCTGTCAGAATTCATTAGAGGTTATCAGAGTACATTGGAGTCCGTTTTCAATAGTAATCTGTCGTATGCCAAAGCATTTCGGAATGTTGTAAAGTCTTTCTGAATCCAGCCCAGTCTCCCGTAGTCAGAAACTGTTGGAGCGCCTTTTTTTCAATAATTTTACGATTTTGTTTTATTTATTTATTTATTTATTTATTTATTTATTTCCTTTATTTATTTATTTATTTATTTTTTTTTTTTTTTTTTTTTTTTTTTTAAATAACTTTGGCGGGAAGATGAGTCGGGTCCTTCAAAGGCTATTCGAGATTTTTTTTATCCTACAGTGAGTCTATAGGTGTCATCGTGGAGACGTCTTGCAATAATGCAATGTAGGTCCTGACACAGGAGCATCGATTCGCCGAGGCCAAAACGTTACTTTGGAGAGCGGCAAATGATTTTATTCCTCTGAGTAGGAGCCCCAAAGAATGAATGGATTAATTCATATCTTACCTCGAAACATTCGAGATAGCATATGGTTAATCAAGTCATCCTCGGGGCTCCCCTCAGCTGAATAAAATCTTCGACTGCCCTCCGTTTCCATGAGGGCCTCCATGAAGGACTTGGTCGGACTTCGGTCTCCCTGACCCCTCCTTTGCCGTCATCTCTTCCAGATGACCTCTCAAGAGCTCCTTAACTTCTTGTTGAAGCTCTTCGGGGCTCGGGACCATTGGAGGACCTTCTGGAACTTTCTTGGTTCCTTCCGCGGGGTCTTCCCCGCTCGGCGTCGCGAAGTCCTGGTCCCTCTATAAAAAATAGTCCCCAGTCTTCAAAGCGGTGGATGGCGCAGGGTCATGCGGAGGTTTTAAGAAGTGGTCTTCCCAGATAGACTCGCTAAGTACCACATGAGTAACCACGTTATAACCGCGTATATATATATATATATATATATATATATATATATATATATATATATATATATATATATATATATATATATATATATATATATATATATATATATATATGTATATATATATATAAACATTAATATATATATTAATATATACATATACATTAATATATATATATACACATACATTAATACATATATACATAAATATACATACATATATATACATATATATATACATATATATATATATATATATATATATATATATCACTTTGACAAAATGTTGTGACATATGTAATTAATATTCACGAAGAACCCACAGTCGGAATAAAAAGGAAAATTTAGAAGAATGTATAACTTCTATATTTCAGCTAATAGCTATAGCCCTCTTCAGGAAAGTACTTTCATGAAGAGGGCTATAGCTATTAGCCGAAATATAGAAGTTATATATTCCTCTAAAGTTTCCTTTTTATTCCGACTGTGGGTTCTTCGTGAATATATATATATATATATATATATATATATATATATATATAAATATATATATATATATATACATGTATATATATGTATATATATATAAATATATATATATATTATATATGTATATATATATATACATAAATATATATATATATATATCAATATATATATATATACATATATATATATATATATATATATATATATATATGCGTATGTAACTACTAGGAAAAGTAAACTAACGAAGCAGAGCGCTTTCGTATAATTACATCTTCAGTGCAGATACAAAGAAGGAATTATAAAATGAAGAAACAAGGTACAGAATATATGACATAGTGAAGAGGGCATTCGGAGAGGTAGGGGAAGAAGTACACGTCACGGACGTTTGAACCGTCCTGGTAACCAACAAGTATGGGACAACTGCTCATAATTTATATTATGATTTAAATAATTTTGAAATTTCATGAGAAAAATAACTATCTAATTTGTACAAACCTTGATGGAGATTAACATTTATTCCCTTACTAGATTTGATCAAACTACATTCAATTAAATTTCTTTCTGTTATGTTGTTGTTGTATGTGATGACTAGCGTTATCCCAGTCAACTGGGTGGTTAAAATGGTTCATGTGGTTGAATATACCGCTAGATTGGTTTCCCTCTCTAACATATTTCTTGTGTTGATTGATTCGTGTTTTGAGTGTTTTAGCATTCTGACCAACATAAAACTGATTACATAGAAGGGAACAGTAAACAGAAGTTACCAGTAGTTACGGAGAGGCGGAAGTAAAAGGTATGTTATTTGTGTTGCCAGTTAGTCTTTTTATATCATTCCAGATGCGTTTTTTTTTGTGTTAATTTTTTTTTTTTTTCATGAAGTTGTTCCATATTTCGTTGTATAATATTTTGCTTTCTTCTATTATATCTTGTTCTTAGTAGACGGTTCGCCTTTGTCAGGTTCTACCTCAGAGTATTTTTGTGCTCATCCTCTTTTTTTAATATTATGTTGTAATTAATTGACCACAAAAGCGAACGTTAGAGAACTTACCTGGTTGAGTTCTCTAACTAATCGTCGGAACTGAATTGTATTCTTGAGGCTTCGATGTAATAGTAGAAAATCTCTTGCCGAGGTTTGATTGTCCTTCTGGTACCAGAGTTGAAGCTTGTCTAGCGTTCAGTTCACTAAACTTAGTCTCGTTCGGCTGGAATTCTTACGAGCCTTCAAAACGGCTTCGAAGCCACGGGACAACTGATACTTCAAGTAAGTTCTCAAGTTCCCGATTTGTTAATCAAAATTACAACATAGGCTTAAAAAATAATAAAGAGGGAGGGGAGTTTAATAATATATTAATTAAAATTACGATAGTGTGGTACGAAGTTACAGGAAAGGTTCCCGATTCGAAATTTAAACAAGCTTTCGGGAAATTGCCGTAGCTCAAGTAAACAATGCCATTCCCGTAACAACAATTACCACACTTTATCATGGTCAAGATCTGATTCAACTTCTCGTTGTTCTTCTCCAACTTCTCGTGTAATTCCGATTTTCTTAAGCAACCGCACCTTTTCTCTTGACTCATCAAAACCCTTACATGGTCCATGAATCATTCATTTTTTTTACTATATCGAACAGTTTCGTCTCCTGGCATCGTATTGGTAGTCGAGAACCGGTATTGTATATCCAATTCCCTCACCTAGCAACTACAGCAATACCGCGTAAATACCATTACGGAAGCGTCCCCCCAAACAACGACACTACTGAGGTCATTTCCAAGTCGTTCTGGAAGAAATTTATTTTTATTTATATATTGATTACACACGGGAGGTGGTGGGGGTACATATACGAGAAGAAAATTAAAAAGCTTCCTGTACACGAGGGGACGTATCTATTTATTATTTATCTATTTATCTACTATTATCTATTTATTGATATTTATTCTTATAACTTTTTTATTTCAATTATATATATTTTGTTAAATAAAATGTTATGATATTAGTTAAAAGTCTTCAGGCGTATGAAAGTTCATTATCAAGATGAATATTAGTTAAAAAACTATAGAAATACACTGAATTTTTAGTTTTTGTCAATTTTTTAATCTTACGATCTACATGAAAGAATTCGTTTTGATTTGTGTTCAACCATTCTGCTCAACGAAAGGGAATGGTTCAGTGAATTGAAACTTTTAGGTACATTTCTTGATCTGGCGAAGGTACTAAGGCTGTACCGTCTCTCAGAGGTTAGACCGAGGATACTGCAGGGAACTCTCAAGGCTACAACTTTTCATCCTTTTTATCATTCCTCAGTCTCTTACCTACTGGATAATGCTTTTCCTTATATTTGACACCGAATTACTCCATTGATTTTTATGATACCCTCTCTGTATGTTCGCTGGCGGCACAGTCTAGAGCGTGCTGACCTCGTATTCGTTTAATTGTGGGTTCAAATCCCTCACTTCTCCCAGGTTCGCAGCAATGACTGTTACCTGCCTCAACAGACCAAGTCCATAAGACAAAGATCACGGCTTCATTATAATTATCTTCTTTTATCTGATTAATTTTCTTTTTATATATAATTTTAAGTTAATTTATATTCAGATGAAGTGCTCCAGATCGAAAGGTGGTAGGTTTTCCTGAACTCCATCTAGTCCACTCCATCATGGCTGTTGGTATAATTTATTCGGCTGAGGGAAGTCCCCCGTGGGTCAATAGACACAAAATGTAAGCCCGGAAGAAACTTGCAAGGCTCGTCTCAAAAATTTTCCTGTATCAGGAAATCCTTTATTATTTTTCTTATTGAAACAAAGTATTTTTTCAACGAAAACTATATATATCTTGAGAAGGGACTGGTAATTTTCATTCACGAACCGTGGACACACCAAAATATTCTTCTTTAAAGTATTCAGCTTTTTTTTTTTTTTCTTGTAATCTACAGTCGATTTCCAACTGGAATCTCTTAAAGATATCATTTTAGTTTTAGTAATCAAATTTAAAACTTTGTCTCAATATAAAGGATATGTTGTGTAACTCATTTTTTGTGAGCTTCTTGTTCAGTATGGCTCAGTGATGTCCTCCAAAGCTTCCGAGATGCTATAATAAGTCTCAAGAAGGAGAGACTGGGCATTGTATCGATCATAAACTTCCACAAGACTTTCCAACAAGTCTTCTTCAAGATTTTCTCCACAAAACATGGCTTCAAAGTAACTCCAATCAATTTCTTAAATAATCTCATTATCGACCAAGACATCCTCTTCTTGATCTTCTAGAACCTCACCAAAGACAAAATCGACTTCAAAGATTCTAAGTAATTCTCTTCAAAATTGTCCCTGTCCTCTGGATCTGTATACTCCAAGATTGCATCATCAACATCTTGTAAAGCCTCTGAGAAGCTGTAGAAGGTCTGTAGGAAAAGTGATTGTTGAAAATACTTATCATAAATTTCTATGATACTTCGTTATCTATGAATACAGAATCATCCAGTTCTTCCATGGTCTGACTGAAGATATATTCGTATTCAAAGCAGAAACTATCATCGTAGGAAGAAGAATGGTGAATACTTGAGCCCAATGTTCTGAGCTTGTGCAGAGCCCGTAGATGGCAGCAGCACGAAATTCTCAAAGTGTTTTGACCCCCTTAGCTCTGTTGACTTCGAGCCAGGGGTGAGATTGGATGCCTCTCAAGTGACACCATTTCTCCGATTTGCTCTCGAAGCATTTTCAGACGAGCTGCTGGCAACTTTTAGGGACGCACTACTAGATTTTTGATATCCTGTTAGACTTGGTTGTTTGGGCATTTCTTACACGCTAGACGGATTATAAGTAATTTCAAGACTCGTTACAGTCGATTCGTCATGGCGATTTACATATATTATTACTGTTATACGATTTAGTTATTATTAAATGCCCGTCCGCCATTAAATACATATTACATTGTAAATAATTAAAGCTATGAACAAAGTATGCAAATAAATATAGATATAAATATATTGAACAATACAACAGTAATCCTCGTACTATATATAATTTTTGCAACATACTGTATAATTTAAAAGACATGTATAATAAATTGATGCAGAATAATAATTTTACAAACAGTATGACGTGTACGCTTCGGGGACACTAGCAGTGGTAGCGTGCTGCTACATCAGCTCCATGACGATGTACAGGTGGCCGCGTTGGATGAAGTACTCGAGGAGCTTTACAGTAAAACCTCGGGGATATGCTGAACTCTCTTCATAAGTGCGACTTCCAGGGGCATCGTCTTCTTCTTTGGATCTGCCCAGTCGTATACTTCAGCCAAAGGTATTTTCTTGATGGCTACCTTGGCTTTGTCTTCGATCCGCTTGGCGTAGAAGACACTCCCGAATGATCCTTCGCCCAGAAGTTCCTTGAAGATGAATCGGGCGGTCATGGTTCTTCCTTTCATGAGTCCTCGAAGAACAACTCCATGGAGTCAGTCGAGGAGAAGTTTCGATCAATGAGAGTGGTACTGACATCCACGATTCGACAAACAGAATTATGTACACAAACACACACACACAAATATATATATATATATATACTGTATATATATATATATATATATGTATATATATAAATATATAAATATATATATATATATATATATATATATATATACGTATGTTTATAAAGACAGACATATATAGAGGAAGTTCCAAGAGGTCGAAACATCTGGTTGTTAATAAGCTTCCATACTCTAGGTATAAACGTTTCATTTTGCCACCTCACCTCCATATATATATATATATATATATATATATATATATATATATATATATATATATATGTGTGTGTGTGTGTGTAAAGACAGACAAATATAGAAGAAGTCCCAAGAGGACGAAACATCTGGTTCTGAATAAAGATCCATACGCTAGGTATTAACGTTTTATTTTGCCACCTTATCTCCATAACACACACACACACATATATATATATATATATATATATATATATATATATATATATATATATATATATATATAGTATGTATATGTGTGTGTATATATATATATATATATATATACCCTTTTGGGCAAAGTCTTTCTCTTAAACAATTACTGTTGAATGCTAAAGCACAAGTGGCATCAATGATTTTTAGAGAACATTTCTCTAACTTTCTAAGTATCATTCTCTCTTCATGGTTCAAACTCTGGAGGAAAGTACGAAAGTCGTCAGATTGGTTTTCCATTTTATACCGACAGCTGTTTCAACCATTTCACATGGTCGTCTTCAGGGTAAAACTGATTACAAAAGTGAAAAACATTAGAATATAAAGGCCCGTGGGCCGTACAAACAACAGAAAAGAAATAGAAATGGTGGAAAATGATTGGTGGGAATATGCGGGTGGGCGGGGCCAGGAGGGGGGGGGCCTAGTCCAACGATGGGCTTATGTCGCGTCTTGTCGGGTTGTCACTTCCGGTGAGCAAATGTCTAGATGCACCCTCTCGCCGGGACCTACGGGGAGCTAATGTCACGTCTTGTCGTCTTGGAACTTCCAGTGGGCAAATGTCACGGTGTGCGAGTCTGTTTTTTCTATTGGAAGGGAGGACATGGTCCGATGACTTCTGGACGTTTAATGTAGGCTGCTGTAAAGTAATGCTAACTGTCTCGTCAATTATTAAGCGTCCGTAATTAGAGTCTGTGTGAATAATTTCGGTGTCCCTGATGAGGTCTTCCAAACGCGGCTTCTTGTCATGTGTGTCAATGTAATGCTGGTGAATAGCTCCGTTATTTCGGTGTGCTAGCAGTCGCCTTCTTAAGGTGGTCATCGTGTGTCCGACGTAGCTCATGTCGAGGGGCTTGCATGCCTCTTCAGAGCATTTAAATTTGTAGACTACGCCGGTTTTCGATTCCTTGGGTCCTGCAGGGGTGGAGTTATTTTTCATTATTAAGGAGGCTACCAGATTGGGACGGCTGGAGACTCTCAGCAAAACTCTCTCGTAGGGTTCTTTTGGTACAACTCCATCGTTGATAATCCTTCGGAGAGTGTCTACTTCCTGTCTGTAGGCCGTTCCATAGTCTATTTTGTGATAAAGTGTAATATGTTTCTTTTTATCGTCAGTGGTCTGGGTTAGTGTGTGGAATTCTTCCATATTCCTCCTTATGACATCCTCAATGAGATCACAAGAGAAACCATTATTAGTTAGCATCTGCCTTACACGCTCCAGTTCGGTATGGACGGCCTTCCACGTATTGCAGTGGGAAAATGCTCTTCTCACGTATGCCCCAACAACAGACCTCTTGTATGAGTCTGGGCATTCTCCCCTTGCATTCAGGCAGCGTCCCACGTTGGTGGCTTTCGTGTAGACAGATGTCGCGTAATGGTTCGAATTCCTCTCAACAAGGACGTCAAGGAAGGGAAGGGTCTTATTATTACTACTTTCAATAGTAAAATTGAGGACTGAATTGGCTTGAAGGGCGTTAGCTAGCTTCTCAGCATCGTCATGCGAATAACCGGCAGCAGGTAATTAAGTTTCCTAAAATCTTTGGAGATTTTAAGGCTGGTTATTGCTATGGGACGGTTAAGACCCATAAACCTGACAATCCCCTTAGGCCTATAATATCACAGATGACTTCACCAACTTACAGTTTAGCTAAAACACTTAACGAAATTTTAACCCCTTACATTCCGCCTGGGCACTCCCTAAAATCTGCCGTTGAGTTTATTGATATCCTGAAGACTACGGCGCCCGACGAAGATATTGCCTCTTTAGACGTGTCCAGCCCCTTTACCCATGTTCCCGTTCAGGAAACAATTGGTATTATCCTGGATACAGTCTATAGATCTAGCCAGGACCCCCTCCCAATCCCTGAAGTTTTATTAAAAGAGATGCTATCTGCTTGTACTATGGAGGCCCCTTTCCTTTCTCATAGAGGGGAGCTCTTCCGCCAGGTTGATGGTGTTGCTATGGGATCGCCTCTTGGTGTTCTTTTCGCCAATATGTACATGGCTGCAGTCGAATCAAGGACCTTCAATAATCACCGGAAGCCGAAGATCTACGCTAGGTATATTGATAATATTTTCATTACCACCAAAGAAAATGACGATGCTGAGAAGCTA
>NW_027467471.1:290000-292500 GCF_046742065.1 Oratosquilla oratoria | reverse complement strand
AAGAGCGAGAAGTCCTTGAGGAGGGAACTAACAAAGTCCCAGAAGATCCTCGAATGGTCCTGAACCCCGAGGAGCTCCAAGAACAAATTGTGGAGTTCATGAAGACTATCTGGAGGAGACAAACTCCAGCACCGAAGTCCGACGATACCCGACACGGAGGCCCTCATAGAAACGGAGGGCAGTCGAGGATTTTATTCAGCTGAGGGGAGCCCCGAGGTTGACTCGATTAACCATATGGAACCTCGAATGTTTCGAAGTAAGATTTGAATTAATCCATTCATTCTTTGGGGCTCCCACTCAGAGGAATAAAATCGTTTGCCGCTCGCCAAAGTAACGACGTTCTGGCCTCGGCGAATCGATGCTCCTGTGTCTGGATCTACAGCGTATTTGTGCAAAACGTCTCCACGAAGACACCGTGTCAAAAAAAAAAAAAAAAAGTGTGAGCTCTCGGGCCTATAGACTCCCTGGAGGATGAAAAAAAAATCTGAAATAGCCTCTGAAGGACCCAGTGTTATTTTCTAAAAAAAAAAAAAAAAAAAACTCTGGAGGACCCCACTCATCTCCCCACTAAAGCTATAAAGAAAAAGAAAAAAAAAACTCTCGCTTGGCCTCTGAAGGACCCCTTTCATCTTGATCAATATCCTTCTGGATGTCAACAGACGACTAATTTTTATAGTCAGAAGAGGGACATCTAGGGGATTACTGAAATCAAGTGGGCGTACATCCCAAGAGGACGCTTTTCCCGACACTTACGTGAAGACTTCGGACTTCCCGTCAAACCGATTTAAAAAAAAAAACGGCTATTTATGTGTTAATTAGCGAGTCTATCAGGGAAGCCCGTGTACTAGAGCCTCCGCATGTCATTCCTCGTGCCACCTCTCTGATGAAGGAATAAAGATGACTCCAGATGTCCTCATCACTTCCAGACCCCGAAGAGCTCCAACAAGAGCTTGAAGAGCTCATGAGGACTCATCTGGAGGAGACGACGCCGAAGAAGAAATAAATGCTGCTTGGCCTGGACCTACAGTGTGTCTGCATGACATTACTTGACATGACGACTCCATGTAAAAAAAAAAAAAAAAAAAAAAAAAAACTCGGGGCTCTAGATTCCAAAGAAAAAAAAAATTGGCCCCTGACGGTCCCAACTCATCTTTATGAATATTCTTCTGGCCTGATAAGGACATCTAGAGAATTAAAGAAATCAAATGGGTGTACATCCCATGTGTCCTCTTTTTTAGGTTAGTATTCTTTTTTTCTTTTTTCTTCTTTTTTTACAGGGGTGCCGTATCGACTTGGACGTTGACCACCATGGAGCTCCATTCCCGTGTGCCCCTGGCTCTTCTTGACAATATGGCATTTGTTATTTCTTCTCCTACAGACGTCTTTAATCCGTCTAAATATTTTCTGCATGGTCTTCCTCTTGCCTCTTTCCTTCTATTTTTCCTGTTCTAATTGTTTTGTTGTTGTTTTTTCTCGTGACGTGTCCTACAAAGCGTAACTGTCTTTTCCTGATAGCATTATGAAAAGAAACGAAAAATAGAATGTTGAAAAAAACATGGTTGTTGAAAAGAAAAAGAAAACGGTTAGTCGTGCGTTACTTAGCGAGTGTATCTGATATGTTCGTTTCCTAGAGCCTCGAAATGTCCCTCCTCCTGCCACCACTTCGACAACTGTGGAGTATTTTTTTTTTTTTCAAGGAAGGACCAGGACGACACTCTACCTAACGGGAAGACCCAGAGGAAGAAATGAAGATGAATCTTTATGTTCTCAATGCTCCCAAACCCCGAAGAGCTCCAACAAGAACTTGCTGACCTCCAGAGGACTCATCTAGAGGAGATGACGCCGAAGAAGATGCATGGGAGATCGTGGAGACGAACTCCAGCACCGAATTCCGACGATGCCCGTCACTGAGGTCCTCATGGAAACGGAGCAGGGTAGTTGATGATTTTATTCAGCTGAGGGAAGACCCGAGGATGATATGAGTAATCATATGCAACCACCAAGGTTTCGAGCGAACGGCCACAACAGATATAAGGTCATGGATAAAAGCAGAACGGAGGAGGCGTCCTTGGTGTTGGGATCCAGTGACGGATCTAGATCCTTTCTTCGTTTCTTTCTAATTAGTGAAGGCGACATAACTGGGTCTACTAATCTCGTTGACACTAGTTGCTTACTCCAGCCAATAATGCTAGCAACCGGTCTAGGATTACATCTATCATTCACCGCAATCTCTCAGCGGTTACAATTTCGTTTGTAATGTCACTCACCCTGGTCTTGTCGTTATAATCACGTCGTCAGAGTTGGCTTAAATGATTGCAACGCTAACAGGTCCCTGCAAGCACGAAATACATTATCGGTCGCGCGTTGATGACAGTAAAAGAACAGTTTGATATCAAGGCTGAGTCTGACTGAGGCACTGGGTGCCAGCAGTGCCAAGGACTCTGAAATTAGAGGAGTCTGCCAGGCCATCGCCTTCTTTTCGTAGTCACTCAGACTTCCT
>NW_027467471.1:267500-282500 GCF_046742065.1 Oratosquilla oratoria | reverse complement strand
AAAAAAACAAATTAAAAATAAAACAATAAATAAAAACTATAATGTAAATAACAAATATAATACATAAATAAATGCATAGGTATAGTTAAATAATAAACAAACAGGTAAATAGTAAATAATAATAAATTGACATATAACTAATAATAAATGAAAATCAGACAGACAAATGATAACAAAACAAAAACAAATAATATAAGATAAATTATAATAATTACAGCATCTTACTTAGGTATTTATCTAACTGATTCTTAAAGCTTCGAACTGAACTACATTGCACTACCTGTGCAGGAAGTTTATTCCATTCATTTACTACACGGTTGGCAAAGTTGTTTCTACCTACTTCTAAATTGAATCTATTTCCGGACAGTTTGAGACCATTGTTTCTTGTCTGATTCTCATTCAATGTGAAAATTTTGTCACTTCAGATGTCTTCAGCAGATAGATTACAAAAGGTGAAGTACAAGAATATATACGTAATGATGGGGTACAGAACAGGGGGACAGGGGAAGAGACTCGGGTAACGTGTCTTTGGTGGGGGTGTACGTATGTGTGTGTGTGTGTGTGTGTGTGTGTGTGTGTGTGTGTGTGTGTGTGTATTTTCTATATCGGAAAATAAGATTTGAAGTGAAATATATTTTTTGTATATTTCGACCATTCTATGGTCCTCTTCAGCAGATGGATTACAAAAGGTGAAGTACAAGAGTATATACGTAATGATGGGGTACAGAACAGAGGGACAGGGGAAGAGACTTGGGTAACGTGTCTTTGGTGGGGGTGTACGTTAGTTATTAAATCCAGTGACATTTGAAAACAATTTGTTGACTGCTAAGAATGTTATGTAGTCAGGTGGCTCGTAGATATAGGTAGACAAGTGAGGTAGAGAGAGTGGTAAATAGTGAGAGTTTAATTTTCATTGGATCGACTGTTTGGTAAACAACAACTCGGAGGCGAGAAGGCAAGGAATTGTATAAATTTGCTCTCAGCATTATGCTTATAAACAATTGCCTGGGGACCAGATTGTGTTGTTTTATGCCGGTTTTACTTCTGCTAATGTGACCTGGGTGAGTGTGCAGAGAATTCGAGATTGCTTGAGAAAACAATAATGCATGCGAATTCGTAACGGCGGACCCGATTGGAGAAAGAGTGGCGGAGGAGAAAATTCAATTGGTTCACGATTGTAAGATCACGCCCTTAGGGTAGGTTCTTAAATATAAAATTAAAGATAATTGGACTAATGAAATCACGTCAATGTAAAACTGACCTAGGACCCTAATTAAATGTTTTCGAAGGGATTCCTTGCAAGAGCTTTGTAGAGTGCTGTGTACTAAAATTAACAGAAGATAGATGTAGAAGAAAAGAGATAGAAATTTTATTCATCTAGAAAGAAGATCATAACTGAAGGAAAATAAATTGAAGTGAAAAATAGAAGCTTGACGGTGCAATAGACAAATTCTAAGTCCATAATTTGAAGAATTTATCTTTTCGGAGGCATAGGCCCTACCGAATAAAATTGTGTGTGACAGACAGGGCACACAGTCCATTGACCTTTTGAGATGTTGTAACTTGGAAGGAGGATTCAATTATTTTCCTCTTAAAACTACAATTTTATTTATAAGTTATACTAGCGTTTTCCCACTCTATGTAGTGATCTTTATTGTAAGAGTGAAGGAACATTGCCGAGTTTTGTTGTGCGTATTTGACAGAGTTCTTGTGTTCTTTGATCCTGGTTGCGAGCAACATTTACCAATGAGTTAAGACATTAGTTTACCCTGATTTACACCCTCTTCGTGTCTTCACCTCCTCCTCCTCTTCTTCCAAGAAGGACTCAAGTCAGCCCACCGACATCTGGAATCATCTCTCTTAGCCAGCAAGAGGATTAAGAATCAACACCAGTTTCTGAAGAATTGCTTAGAAAAACAAGTTTGTCTGAAATCCTTCGGATTCCACAAACATAAGCAGTTGGGCCACAGTTTCCCTACCTAAGTGAGAGATTTTTGGAAGGAACACATCAAGATCCCATCTCTGGAATGGCTTTCCATCAAGTTAGACCAAGTACGAGAAATCTTCAGCTTTTGTGCCCAAACAACCCCATTTACAAACTCCTCTCAGGAGTGGCACTTGGAAAAGCTTTCCACATCAGTACTAAACATAAAGAAAATCTTAAATTGAAATTAACAAGATTGTGCAAGAACAGTGTATGGACCAAGTTTTCTTTAACAAACAATGTGATTAACCAATCAGTCATTATTCTCACCAGATATGAACATTATTGAAAAATGATAGATTTATGGCTGCCAATGCATACGATCAAGATTTGCAGCGTTTAAAATGTGTACTATGGCAAGGTATGTTGTTATGTTTTAATGAAGATAGTTGGCTACCGAAGCGTTACAAACAAGCAGTGCATTGCTTATTAATAAATCGTAAAAATATCATCATTACCAAAGCTGATAAAGAAGAAGAATTAGTTATACATAACCCAAGTGCTTAACACCAAAACTTTTAACTTATTAGCCGAAAAAGAAACTTATATACAACTCACTAAAGATCCCCTCAAAAATATTGCGACTGAATTCAGTAAACAAACACGGAATATTATAAGAGATGAAATATTCAGTAAACTAAAAGTCATGAGTACTCAATTGCCAAATTTCTACGGCCTTCCCAAAATTCACAAAGAAGGAACTTCCTTCGGGCCAATTATTATTTCCAGCAGGAATTCCTGTATATATGAAATATCCCAATGGCTCACAAAACACACTTTCACCTTTCGTAAGGAGCCTTTCCAAATATTATATAAAACATACATTAAAAAACTTTAAAAAGAAAAATAAACGAGCTTTCGAGCAAATTACAGTCAATGTTGGGCATAAAACTGTACTGGAGTACAGAGAAAGATTTACTATTCATGTAGAAAATGGAGTAAAAGATATTGAGGTTCATATTCTATAGGTTTAGTAAGTTATTAAAAAGGAATTACTTTATTCAATGGTTCGTAGTTACGTCGGCCATCCTGTACACACACACACACACACACACACACACACACACACACACACACACACACACACACACACACACACACACACACACACACACACACAGACACATACACTCACACACACACATACACACACACACGCACACACACGCACACACACACACACACACACACACACACACACACACACACACACACACACACACACACACACACACACACACACACACACACATACACATACACACACACACGCATACACATACACACACACACATATATATATATATATATATATATATATATATATATATAAGTATACATATATATATATATATAGACATATATATATACATATATGTATATATATATGTTATATATATATATATATTTATATTGAGTTATATATATATATATATATCTATATATATATATTTGTATATATGTATATATTTGTATATATATATATATACATAAAAATATATATATAAATATATACATATGTATACACACACACACACACACACACATACATATATATATATATATATATATGTATATATATATATATACATATATATATATATATATACGGTTACAACGTGGTTAGTGCTGTGGTGTTTAGCGAGTCAATCTGGGAAGACAGTTTCCAAGGACCACGGCAAGTCCCTGCGCTATCCACCTCTCTGATGACTGGGGACTATTTTTTATAAAAAGGACCAGGACTTCGCGAAGCATAGCGAGAAATCCTCGAGGAGGGAACTAAGAAAGTCCCAGAAGATCCTCGAATGGTCCTGAGCCCCGAAGAGCTCCAAGAAGAAATTGTGGAGCTCTTGAGGGCTATCTGAAGGAGAAGACGCCGAAGAAAGGGCAAGAAGCACCGAAGTCTCCCCGACGATAGCCGCCAAGGAGGTCCTTATGGAAACAGAGGGCTGTCGAAGATTTTATTCAGCTGAGGGGAGCCCCGAGGATGACTCGATTATCCATATGCAACCTCGAAGGTTTCGAGGTAAGATATGAATTAATCCATTCATTCTTTGGGGCTCCCGCTCAGAGGAATAAAATCGTTTGCCGCTCGCCAAAGTAACAACGTTTTGGCCTCGGCAAATCGATGCCCCTGTGTCTGGATCTACAGCGTATTTCTGAAAGACGTCTCCACGGTGACACCGTGTCACAAGAGAAAAAGAAAAAGAAGAAAAAAAAAAAAAAGAGAGCTCCCTAGACTAAGACTCACAGGAGGATAAAATACCTCGATTGACCTCTGCAGGACCCGACTCATATACGTGCCAAAGCTATTTCTTAAAAAAAAAAAAGAAAAAAAAAATAGATAAAAAAAAAAAAAAAAGGCGCTTGCTAGATTCTGATAGCCACCGACTTCACCGACAGAGACAATCTCGGGCAACCTGACTTGGATCCCAAAAGACTTTGCCATACTCCAAAAGACTTTGGCACACGACAGAATAATATTGAAAACGGGCTCCGACTTACTCTGAGAACCCCTATTGAATTCTGGCAGGCTCTGAGAGACTGACAGACTGACAGACACAGACGGCCACAACAAATATGAGGTCATGGATAAAAGTAGAACGGATGAGGTGTCCTTGGTGTTGGGATCCAGTGACCGATCTAGATCCGTTCTCCGTTTCTTTCTAATCAGTGAAGGCGACGTGACTGGGTCTGCTAATCTCGCTAGCACTAGCTACCTACTCCAGCCAATAATCAAACCAATCGGTCTAGGATTGCTTCTGTCATTCACCGCAATCTCTCAGCGGTTATAATTTCATTTGCAATGTCACTCACGCTGGTCTTGTCGTTATAATCACCTGGCGTAGTGCAGCCACATCGTCAGAGTTGGCTTAAATTATTGCAGAATTATTGCAGCACTAACAAGGTCCCTGCAAGCACGAAATACATTATTGGTCGCACGTTGATGACAGTAAGAGAACAGTTTGATGTCAAGGCTTAGTCTGACTGAGGCACTGGGTGCCAGCAGTGCCGAGGACTCTGAAATTGGAGAAGACTGCCGGGCCATCGACTTCCTTTCGTACTCACTCAGTCTTCCTGCTAACTTTAATTATAGAGCAAACGTCAGTCTTCAAGTCTTTAAGATGAGACCTTTATGGTTTTGTACTAGTTAATGACCAATGTAATTAACGCTTTATAACCTTTCAATGACTTTAATTATTTTATTCTGGTTAACTCCAGACAAGTTTATTCGGCTTAGAGAAACTTCTCGGTCTTATCTGTTAGCCTTTGTAATTGAGAAGAAACTTGGTGCAACATACGTAACCTGATAGGTTATTGATTACTGTTGGCTTTAATAGTGCAGTGGAACGAAAGCTTATTTCATGACCAAACGACATCATTCAGCACGAGTCGGAGCAAAATATTTCAGAAAAAGTAACCGTCCTTAACACTTGTGCCGCACGGTAACCCACAGTATAACGCGTGTCGATCTCATGAACAGGTGGTCGCGAGTTCGATTTCCGAGACCCGCTGTGGACTTCCTGCGTTAGTTCCTAACACCAATGACTAGGCGTGGAGGTGACCCAACATCGGCCTAAAACTCACTGTGGCTTGTCGCAACTGACAGGGCTTGTCCTACTAGGGGTTTCTCACTTCCCACTTCGTGGGAGTGGAGTGGTGAGTTTCTTTTTCTTTCAAGTTTCATGAAACGTTATACTACCGCGTCTTAATCTTCTGTCGAGTTCTCTATTTTCTTTTTCTGTGTTTGTGTCTCGAAGTCACCTCACGCCTTCCGTTTCTGTCCAAATCTGTGGTTCATCTCTACTATGGATTTTTTCGGAGTCTGACGTAGTTTCTGTATTAACTTGAAGAAGTCGGAGGAGTATTCCGACTTTGTCTCCTGATTCTTTAACTCCGAGCTTTCTATCGGACTCTTCAAGACACCCTCTTGTCATTCTTTGCCTGTCAGTCTCTCAGAGTCTGTCAGAATTCATTAGAGGTTATCAGAGTACATTGGAGTCCGTTTTCAATAGTAATCTGTCGTATGCCAAAGCATTTCGGAATGTTGCAAAGTCTTTCAGAATCCAGCTCAGTCTCCCCGAGTCAGAATCTGGTGGAGCGCCTTTTTTTCAATGATTTTACGATTTTATTTTATTTATTTATTTATCTATTTTTTTTTCTTAATAAAATAACTTTGGCGAGGAGATGAGTCGGGTCCTTCAAAGGCTATTCAAGATTTTTTTTTCTTCTTCCTCAATAGTCTATAGCTCCGAGTATTCTCGTTTTTTTTTTTTCTACTTTTTTTTTTTTTTTTAGAAAATAACTTTGGCGGGGAGATGAGTCGGGTCCTTCAAAGGCTATTCGAGATTTTTTTTATCCTACAGTGAGTCTATAGGTGTCATCGTGGAGACGTCTTGCAAAAATACACTGTAGGTCCTGACACAGGAGCATCGATTCGCCGAGGCCAAAACGTTACTTTGGCGAGCGGCAAATGATTTTATTCCTCTGAGTAGGAGCCCCAAAGAATGAATGGATTAATTCATATCTTACCTCGAAACCTTCGAGGTCGCATATGGTTAATCAAGTCATCCTCGGGGCTCCCCTCAGCTGAATAAAATCTTCGACTGCCCTCCGTTTCCATGAGGGCCTCCATGAAGGACTTGGTCGGACTTCGGTCTCCCTGACCCCTTCTTTGCCGTCATCTCTTCCAGATGACCTCTCAAGAGCTCCTTAACTTCTTGTTGAAGCTCTTCGGGGCTCGGGACCATTGGAGGACCTTCTGGAACTTTCTTGGTTCCTTCCGCGGGGTCTTCCCCGCTCGGCGTCGCGAAGTCCTGGTCCCTCTATAAAAAATAGTCCCCAGTCTTCAGAGCGGTGGATGGCGCAGGGTCATGCGGAGGTTCTAAGAAGTGGTCTTCCCAGATAGACTCGCTAAGTACTACATGAGTAACCACGTTATAACCGCGTATATATATATATATATATATATATATGTATATATATATATAGATATATATATATATATGTATATATGTACACATTAGTACATGTATATATATATATATATATATACATTAGTATATGTATACATATATATATACATACACATTAATATATATATATATATATATATACATACATTAATATATATATACATATATATACATACATACATATATATATACATACATATATATATACATATATATATATATATATATATATATATATATATATATATATATATATATATGTATATCACTTTGACAAAATGTTGTGGCACATATGTAATTAATATACGAAGAACCCACAGTCGGAATAAAAAGAAACATAGAAGAAAGTATAACTTCTATATTTAGGCTAATAGCTATAGCCCTCTTCAGGAAAATACGTACTTTCCTGAAGAGGGCTCTAGATATTAACCGAAATACATAAGTTATACATTCCACAAAATTTTCCATATTATTCCTACTGTTGGTGCTTCGTGAATATATATATGTATATATATACATGTATATATATATACATGTATATATATATGTATATATATATATATATATACATAAATATATATATATCATATATGTGTATATATATATATACATAAATATATATATTATATATATATATATATAAATTATATATATGTATATATGCGTATGTAACTACTAGGAAAAGTAAACTAACGAAGCAGAGCGCTTCCGTATAATTACATCTTCAGTGCAGATACAAAGAAGGAATTATAAAATGAAGAAACAAGGTACAGAATATATGACATAGTGAAGAGGGCATTCGGAGAGGTAGGGGAAGAAGTACACGTCACGGACGTTTGAACCGCCCTGGTAATCAACAATTATGGGACAACTGTTCATAATTTATACTATAATTTAAATAATTTTGAAATTTCATGAGAAAAATAACTATCTAATTTGTACAAACCTTGATGGAGATTAACATTTATTCCCTTACTAGATTTGATCAAACTACATTCAATTCAATTTCTTTCTGTTATGTTGTTGTTGTATGTGATGACTTTAGCGTTATCCCAGTCAACTGGGTGGTTAAAATGGTTCATGTGGTTGAATATACCGCTAGATTGGTTTCCCTCTCTAACGTATTTCTTGTGTTGATTGATTCGTGTTGTGAGTGTTTTAGCAGTCTGACCAACATAAAACTGATTACATAGAAGGGAACAGTAAACAGAAGTAAACCAGTAGTTACGGAGAGACGGAAGTAAAAGGTAAGTTATTTGTGTTGCCAGTTAGTCTTTTTATATCATTCCAGATGAGTTTTTTTTTTATTTTTTTTTTATTTTTTTTTTCTTCATGAAGTTGTTCCATATTTCGTTGTATAATATTTTGCTTTCTTCTATTATATCTTGTTCTTAGTAGACGGTTCGCCTTTGTCAGGTTCTACCTCAGAGTATTTTTGTGCTCATCCTCTTTTTTTAATATTATGTTGTAATTAATTGACCACAAAAGCGAACGTTAGAGAACTTACCTGGTTGAGTTTTCTAACTAATCGTCGGAACTGAATTGTATTCTTGAGGCCTCGATGTAATAGTAGAAATCTCATGCCGAGGTTTGATTGTCCTTCTGGTACCAGAGTTGAAGCTTGTCTGGCGTTCAGTTGACTAAACGTAGTCTGGTTCGGCTGGAATTCTTACGAGCCTTCAAAACGGCTTCGAAGCCACGGGACAACTGATACTTCAAGTAAGTTCTCAAGTTCCCGATTTGTTAATCAAAATTACAACATAGGCTTAAATAAATAATAAAGAGGGAGGGGAGTTTAATAATATATTAATTAAAATTACGATAGTGTGGTACGAAGTTACAGGAAAGGTTCCCGATTCGAAAATTAAACAAGCTTTCGGGAAATTGCCGTAGCTCAAGTAAACAATGCCATTCCCGTAACAACAATTACCACACTTTATCATGGTCAAGATCTGATTCAACTTCTCGTTGTTCTTCTCCAACTTCTCGTGTAATTCCGATTTTCTTAAGCAACCGCACCTTTTCTCTTGACTCATCAAAACCCTTACATGGTCCATGAATCATTCATTTTGTTACTATATCGAACAGTTTCGTCTCCTGGCATCGTATCGGTAGTCGAGAACCGGTATTGTATAACCAATTCCCTCACCTAGCAACTACAGCAATACCGCGTAAATACCCTTACGGAAGCGTCTCCCCAAACACCGACACTACTGAGGTCATTTCCAAGTCGTTCTGGAAGAAATTTATTTTTATTTATATATTGATTACACACGGGAGGTGGTGGGGGTACATCTACGAGAAGAAAATTAAAAAGCTTCCTGTACACGAGGGGACGTATCTATTCATTATTTATCTATTTATCTACTATCATCTATTTATTGATATTTATTCTTATAACTTTTTTATTTCAGTTATATATTTTTGTTGAATAAAATTTTATGATATTAGTTAAAAGTCTTCAGGCGTATATAAATTCATTATGCAGATGAATATTAGTTAAAAAATTATAGAAATACACTGACTTTTTAGCTTTTGTCAACTTTCAAATCTTACGATCTACATGAAAGAATTCGTTTTGATTTGTGTTCAACCATTCTGCTGAACGAAAGGGAATGGTTCAGTGAATTGAAACTTTTAGGTACATTTCTTGATCTGGCGAGGTACTAAGGCTGTACCGTCTCTCAGAGGTTAGACCGAGGATACTGCAGGGAACTCATCATTTTTATCTTTCCTCGGTCTCTTACCTACTTGATAATGCTTTTCCTTATATTTGACACTGAATTACTCCATTGATTTTTATGGTACCCTCACTGTATGACCCCTGGCGGCACAGTCTAGAGCAGTGGTTCCCAACCCCAAGGTCGCGAGGGTGTTTTTGAGGGTCGCCAGAGGGTATGAAATAAAGTTTCCTTTCATTTTTAACTTTTTTTTTTCATTCAAGTTTCAAATATATTTAAATTCATTGTGCTAGTAAATATAAACTGAACTATAAAAACGAAAGTTTATAAACATTATGCAAGTACGTAGAAATATAACATGAAATGGTTGAATTTATTACTACAATTAGGGTCGTGACTCCAGGCTAAGAGTGGATTTAGGGTCGCAGCCAAAAAAGGTTGGGAAACACTGGTCTAGAGCGTGCTGACCTCGTATTCGTTTAATTGTGGGTTCAAATCCCTCACTTCTCCCAGGTTCGCAGCAATGACTGTTACCTGCCTCAACAGACCAAGTCCATAAGACAAAGATCACGGCTTCATTATAATTATCTTCTTTTATCTGATTAATTTTCTTTTTATATATAATTTTAAGTTCATTTATATTCAGATGAAGTGCTCCAGATCGAAAGGTGGTAGATTTTCCTGAAGTCCACTTAGTCCACTCCATCATGGCTGTTGGTATAATTTATTCGGCTGAGGGAAGTCCCCCGTGGGTCAATAGACACAAAATGTAAGCCCGGAAGAAACTTGCAAGGCTCGTCTCAAAAATTTTCCTGTATCAGGAAATCTTTTATTATTTTTCTTATTGAAACAAAGAATTTTTTTCAACGAAAACTATATATATCTTGAGAAGGGACTGGTAATTTTCATTCACGAACCGTGGACACACCAAAGTATTCTTCTTTAAAGTATTCAGTTATTGTTGGGTTTTTTTCTTGTAATCTACAGTCGACTTCCAACTGGAATCTCTTAAAGATATCATTTTAGTTTTAGTAATCAAATTTAAAATTTTGTCTCAATATAAAGGATATGTTGTGTAACTCATTTTTTGTGAGCTTCTTGTTCAGTATGGCTCAGTGATGTCCTCCAAAGCTTCCGAGATGCTGTAATAAGTCTCAAGAAGGAGAGACTGGGCATTGTATCGATCATAAACTTCCACAAGACTTTCCAACAAGTCTTCTTCAAGATTTTCTCCACAAAACATGGCTTCAAAGTAGCTCCAATCAATATCTTCAATAATCTCATTATCGACCAAGACATCCTCTTCTTGATCTTCTAGAACCTCACCAAAGACAAAATCGACTTCAAAGGTGAAAGATTCTGAGTCATTCTCTTCAAAATTGTCCCTGTCCTCAGGATCTGTCTCCTCCAAGATTGCATCATCAACATCCTCTAAAGCCTCTGAGAAGCTGTAGAAGGTCTGTAAGAAAAGTGATTGTTGAAAATACTTACCATAAATTTCTATGATACTTGTTTCCAATGCTCTTAGGGACGCCCTTCGGGAACTTGATTTCCTATTTGTCTCCGTTATTTGGGTATTTCTTGCACGCCAGACGGAACAATAGTAATCCAAGACTCCAAACAGCCGATTTTTCATGGCGGTTGGCAGGAGTCGAAGAGTTGTCGATACAAGTGCCCAAACCGAAATCCGCAATCCTTGCGGTCATTTTTTCGGTCTTTTCATTCCTGCCAACGAGAATGTTAGTCATATTTATGTCTTGATGACACTCCGACTTTAAGGCAGGCCATCACGGGAGTTGGCACCTGTAGAAAGATGTCTTTGGAGTCTTTCATCTTCAGCTCCCCATACTTCAGGGTGTGAGCTAGAAGATTCACTGCTTCGGGAATCAGTGATGAGGTCGGATCGACTCATCAGGAATTTGGTAAACTTTCCTAGTAGGTGGCAGGAGTAGGTTAATCTGTGTGATTAATTCTGGAACAAATATTTATTGTCCCGTCCGCCATCACATACATATTATATTGTAAATAATTAAAGCTATGAACAAAGTATGCAAATAAATATAGATATAAATATATTGAACAATACAACAGTGATCCTCGTACTATATATAATTTTTGCAACATACTGTATAATTTAAAAGACATGTATAATAAATTGATGCAGAATAATAATTTTACAAACAGTATGACGTGTACGCTTCGGGGACACTAGCAGTGGTAGCGTGCTGCTACATCAGCTCCATGACGATGTAGAGGTGGCCGCGTTCGATGAAGTACTCGAAGAGCTTTACAACCTCAGGGATATGCTGAACTCTCTTCAGAAGTGCGACTTCCAGGGACATCGTCGTCTGCTTTGGGTCTGCCCTTTCGTGAACTTCATCCTATGGTATTAACTTAACTACCTTCAGAGAAACGTCTTTGATGTTATTAATCCTCAGCATCCTCGCACAGCTGGTAGGTGTGGATTTAAATGCGTGATATTAGTAGTTAAGCACGATAACCCGTCCGCGAAAAAATACATATTATATTGTAAATATATAAAGCTATGAACGAAGTATGCAAATGAATATAGATATAAATATATTGAACAATACAACAGTGATCCTCGTACTATATATAATTTTTGCAACATACTGTATAATTTAAAAGACATGTATAATAAATTGATGCAGAATAATAATTTTACAAACAGTATGACGTGTACGCTTCGGGGACACTAGCAGTGGTAACGTGCTGCTACATCAGCTCCATGACGATGTAGAGGTGGCCGCGTTGGATGAAGTACTCGAGGAGCTTTACAACCTCAGGGATATGCTGAACTCTCTTCATAAGTGCGACTTCCAGGGGCATCGTCTTCTTCTTTAGGTCTGCCCAGTCGTACACTTCAGCCAAAGGTATTTTCTTGATGGCTACCTTGGCTTTGTCTTCGATCCGCTCGGCGGAGAAGACACTCCCGAATGATCCTTCGCCCAGAAGTTCCTTGAAGATGAATCGGGCGGTCATGGTTCTTCCTTTCATGAGTCCTCGAAGAACAACTCCATGGACTCAGTCGAGTAGAAGTTTCGATCAATGAGAGTGGTGCTGACATCCACGATTCGACAAACAGAATTGTGTACACAAACACACACACACAAATATATATATATATATATATATATATATATATATATATATATATATATATATATATATATATATATATGTCTGTATGTACGTATGTTTATAAAGACAGACATATATAGAGGAAGTCCCAAGAGGTCGAAACATCTGGTTGTTAATAAACTTCCATACTCTAGGTATTAACGTTTCATTTTGCCACCTCACCTCCACACATATATATATATATATATATATATATATATATATATATATATATATATACGTAAAGACAGACAAATATAGAAGAAGTCCCAAGGGACGAAACATCTGGTTCTGAATAAAGATCCATACTCTAGGTATTAACGTTTCATTTTGCCACCTTATCTATATATATATATATATATATATATATATATATATATATATATATATATATACGATATATATGTCTGTGTATATATATATATGTGTGTATAGTGAGTTAACAGTGATCTTTTACAAATGTGTTATAACATACTAGTTTCCAATATATATATATATATATATATATATATATATATATATATATATATATATATATATATATATATATATATATATATATATATACATGTAATGTATATACATATAAATGTAATGTCCTTTATACATGAATATATATATATATATATATATATATATATATATATATATATATATATATATATATATATATACACATGTCCATGTGTATATACGTGTGTGTAAATATATATATACATATGTATATATATATATATATATATATATTTATATATAACTACATATATATATATGTATATATATACAATTATACATGTATATGTATATGTATATATATATATATATATACATATACATATATATATTGATATATAAACATATATATATATATATATATATATATATATATATATACATACCAAAGGCTTTTTCCCCCTTACACGAGGGGGTAGCCAAAAAGAAAAAGATATAGAAATCACTCCCACCCATTTCATTTCCCATATGTTCCACTCCCCTCCACCCTCCTCCCTCCCTCCTATCTTGGCACCTTCTGGATGACGGGTCATCCCTGCATCCTGTCCACTGCCCATGATCAGAAGCAGTGCCGCAAGACACAGCACATCCACAGCAAGGCCGCTTCATAAATTCGGCGACCACCCCTCTCCGTCGCCTCATGCAGGAAAGGAGAAGACGGGGAGAAAACCCTTCGGGCTGCGTCAAATTTTTTCTCATACACACTTCCTCACCCTCCATCCCCCACCCAATCCCCCTCATGCATCACAGCATCATCTATACACAACCCTTCTCCATTCACCCCTATTTTCTGTCCTCTCCCGTCCTTCCTCTACAGACATTCCTCTCTTTTGTAAAGCCCCTTTCACCCCATCCATCCATCTCATCCTAGGACGCCCCCTCATATTCCTTCCTTCCACCTCCGCCTTCCACTTTTCTTTTACTAATCTTTCTTCACTCATTCTTTCCATGGGTCCAAACCATCCTAATGCTCTTTCATCAACCCTATCTCCCATCTCCCTTTCCACCCCTGTTTTTCTCACCTCCTCATTTCTCACTCTAGCTTAGTAACCCATATCATACTTCTAAGACTTTTCATCTCAAACACATTCAAACTCCTTCTTTCTTCCTCTATCATGTTCCATGTTTCTGTCCCATACATTGCTGTTAGCACAATCACTCCTTCATATAACCTCCTTTTAGCATCCATTCCCAGATGTCTATTTCTCATTGCACTTTTTAATCCACCAAGGCATTTACTCGCTTCTCTCAATCTATATTCTACCTCCACCCCCACTCCTCCCTTTCCTCTCACATTCGAACCCAAGTATATGAAACTATCCATTTCCTCCAGTTTCTCACCCTTAATGCTCATGTATATGTATATAGGTATATGTATATATATACATATATATATGTGTGTGTGTGTGTGTGTGTGTGTGTGTCGTGTGTGTATTTACCTAGTTGTATTTACCTAGTTGTATTTTGCGGGAAGGGGAGCTATGCTCGTGTTGTCCCGCCATTGTATCTCTCAGTGTCTAGTTTGCTTTTAAACTCGTGAATGGTTTTTGCGCTTACTATTTCATTATCCAGTTTGTTCCAAGTGTCTAAAACTCTATGTGGAAAACTGTTTTTCTTCAGTTCTCTTCTATAGCTACGTTTTCTTAATTTCCTTCCATGTCCTCTTGTGTTTCTCTTGTCCCAGTTTAGTAATTCTTCTCTATCA
>NW_027467471.1:247500-255000 GCF_046742065.1 Oratosquilla oratoria | reverse complement strand
TGCCGCGCGGTAACCCAGTGGATAACGTGTCGATCTCATGAGCAGGTGGTCGTGAGTTCGATTTCTGAGACCCGCTGTGGGGTTCCTGCGTTAGTTCCTAACACCAATTACTGGGCGTGGAGGTGACCCGACATCGGCCTAAAACTCACTGTGGCTTGTCGCAACTGACAGGGCTTGCCCTACTAGGGGTTTCTCACTTCCCACTTCGTGGGAGTGGAGTGGTGAGGGTTTTTTTTCTTTCAAGTTTCTTGAGACGTTATACTACCGCGTCTTAATCTTCTGTCTAGTTCCCTAATTTATTTTTTTTCTGTGTTTGTGTCTCGAAGTCACCTCACGCCTTCCGTTTCTGTCCAAATCTGTGGTTCATCTCTACTATGGATTTTTTCGGAGTCTGACGTAGTTTTTGTATTAACTTGAAGAAGTCGGAGGAGTATTCCGACTTTGTCTGCTGATTCTTTAACTCCGAGCTTTCTATCGGACTCTTCAAGACACCCTCTTGTCATTCTTTGCCTGTCAGTCTCTCAGAGTCTGTCAGAATTCATTAGAGGTTATCAGAGTACATTGGAGTCCGTTTTCAATAGTAATCTGTCGTATGCCAAAGCATTTCGGAATGTGGCAAAGTCTTTCTGAATCCAGCTCAGTCTCCCCGAGTCAGAATCTGGTGGAGCGCCTTTTTTTCAATAATTTTACGATTTTGTTTTATTTATCTTTTTTTTTTTTAAGAAAATAACTTTGGCGAGGAGATGAGTCGGGTCCTTCAAAGGCTATTCGAGATTCCTTGTTCTTCTTCTTCCTCAATAGTCTATAGCCACGAGTATTTTTAGAAAATAACTTTGGCGAGGAGATGAGTCGGGTCCTTCAAAGGCTATTCGAGATTTTTTTTATCCTACAGTGAGTCTATAGGTGTCATCGTGGAGACGTCTTGCAATAATGCAATGTAGGTTCTGACACAGGAGCATCGATTCGCCGAGGCCAAAACGTTACTTTGGAGAGCGGCAAATGATTTTATTCATCTGAGTAGGAGCCCCAAAGAATGAATGGATTAATTCATATCCTACCTCGAAACATTCGAGGTTGCATAAGGTTAATCAAGTCATCCTCGGGGCTCCCCTCAGCTGAATAAAATCTTCGACTGCCCTCCGTTTCCATGAGGGCCTCCATGAAGGACTTGGTCGGACTTCGGTCTCCCTGACCCCTTCTTTGCCGTCATCTCTTCTAGATGACCGCCTCAAGAGCTCCTTATCTTCTTGTTGAAGCTCTTCGGGGTTCGGGACCATTCGAGGACCTTCTGGAACTTCCTTGGTTCCTTCCGCGGGGTCTTCCCCGCTCGGCGTCGCGAAGTCCTGGTCCCTCTATAAAAAATAGTCCCCAGTCTTCAGAGCGGTGGATGGCGCAGGGTCATGCGGAGGTTCTAAGTGGTCTTCCCAGATAGACTCGCTAAGTACAACATGAGTAACCACGTTATAACCACGTATATATTTATACAGTATATATATATATATATATATATATATATATATATATATATATATATAGATATATATATATATATATATATATATATATATATATACATTAGTATATATATACATATATATATACATATACATATATATATACATATATATATACACATACATATATATTTACATATATATGCATATATATATACATATATATGTATATATATATATATATATATATATATATCACTTTGACAAAATGTGGCACATATGTAATTAATATTCACGAAGAACCCACAGTCGGAGTAAAAAGGAAACTTTAGAAGAATGTGTAACTTCTATATTTCGGCTAATAGCTATAGCTCTCTCTCTCTCTCTCTCTCTCTATATACATATAGACATATATAGATATATATATATATATATATATACATGTGTATATATATATATATATACATAAATATATATTACATTTGTGTATATATATATATATACATAAATATATATATCATATATATATACATAAATATATTATATATATATATATATATATATATATATATATATATATATGCGTATGTAACTACTAGGAAAAGTAAACTAACGAAGCAGAGCGCTTCCGTATAATTACATCTTCAGTGCAGATACAAAGAAGGAATTATAAAATGAAGAAACAAGGTACAGAATATATGACATAGTGAAGAGGGCATTCGGAGAGGTAGGGGAAGAAGTACACGTGACGGACGTTTGAACCGTCCTGGTAACCAACAAGTATGGGACAACTGCTCATAGTTTATATTATAATTTAAATAATTTTGAAATTTCATGAGAAAAATAACTATCTAATTTGTACAAACCTTGATGGAGATTAACATTTATTCCCTTACTAGATTTGATCAAACTACATTCAATTAAATTTCTTTCTGTTATGTTGTTGTTGTATGTGATGACTTTAGCGTTATCCCAGTCAACTGGGTGGTTAAAATGGTTCATGTGGTTGAATATACCGCTAGATTGGTTTCCCTCTCTAACGTATTTCTTGTGTTGATTGATTCGTGTTTTGAGTGTTTTAGCAGTCTGACCAACATAAAACTGATTACATAGAAGGGAACAGTAAACAGAAGTTACCAGTAGTTACGGAGAGGCGGAAGTAAAAGGTATGTTATTTGTGTTGCCAGTTAGTCTTTTTATATCATTCCAGATGAGTTTTTTTTTTTTTTGTGTTAATTTCTATTTTCTTCATGAAGTTGTTCCATATTTCGTTGTATAATATTTTGCTTTCTTCTATTATATCTTGTTCTTAGTAGACGGTTCGCCTTTGTCAGGTTCTACCTCAGAGTATTTTTGTGCTCATCCTCTTTTTTTAATATTATGTTGTAATTGATTGACCACAAAAGCGAACGTTAGAGACCTTACCTGGTTGAGTTCTCTAACTAATCGTCGGAACTGAATTGTATTCTTGAGGCTTCGATGTAATAGTAGAAAATCTCTTGCCGAGGTTTGATTGTCCTTCTGGTACCAGAGTTGAAGCTTGTCTAGCGTTCAGTTCACTAAACTTAGTCTCGTTCGGCTCGAATTCTTACGAGCCTTCAAAACGGCTTCGAAGCCACGGGACAACTGATACTTCAAGTAAGTTCTCAAGTTCCCGATTTGTTAATCAAAATTACAACATAGGCTTAAAAAAATAATGAAGAGGGAGGGGAGTTTAATGATATATTAATTAAAATTACGATAGTGTGGTACGAAGTTACAGGAAAGATTCCCGATTCGAAATTTAAACAAGCTTTCGGGAAATTGCCGTAGCTCAAGTAAACAATGCCATTCCCGTAACAACAATTACCACACTTTATCATGGTCAAGATCTGATTCAACTTCTCGTTGTTCTTCTCCAACTTCTCGTGTAATTCCGATTTTCTTAAGCAACCGCACCTTTTCTCTTGACTCATCAAAACCCTTACATGGTCCATGAATCATTCATTTTGTTACTATATCGAACAGTTTCGTCTCCTGGCATCGTATCGGTAGTCGAGAACCGGTATTGTATAACCAATTCACTCACCTAGCAACGACAGCAATACCTCGTAAATACCCTTATGGAAGCGTCCCCTCAAACACTGACACAACTGAGGTCATTTCCAAGTCGTTCTAGAAGAAATTTATTGTTATTTATATATTGATTACACACGGGAGGTGGTGGGGGTACATATACGAGAAGAAAATTAAAAGGCTTCCTGTACACGAGGGGACGTATCTATTTATTTTTTATCTATTTATCTACTGTTATCTATTTATTGATATTTATTCTTATAACTTTTTTATTTCAGTTATATATTTTTGTTAAATAAAATTTTATATTAGTTAAAAGTCTTCAGGCGTATATAAATTCATTATGCAGATGAATATTAGTTAAAAAATTATAGAAATACACTGAATTTTTAGCTTTTGTCAACTTTCGAATCTTACGATCTACATGAAAGAATTCGTTTTGATTTGTGTTCAACCATTCTGCTGAACGAAAGGGAATGGTTCAGTGAATTGAAACTTTTAGGTACATTTCTTGATCTGGCGAGGTACTAAGGCTGTATCGTCTCTCAGAGGGTAGACCGAGGATACTGCAGGGAACTCTCAAGGTTACAACTTTTCATCATATCTATCATTCCTCAGTCTCTTACCTACTGGATAATGCTTTTCCTTATATTTGACACCGAATTACTCCATTGATTTTTATGATACCCTCTCTGTATGTCCCCTGGCGGTACAGTCTAGAGCGTGCTGACCTCGTATTCGTTTAATTGTGGGTTCAAATCCCTCACTTCTCCCAGGTTCGCAGCAATGACTGTTACCTGCCTCAACAGACCAAGTCCATAACACAAAGATCACGTCTTCATTATAATTATCTTGTTTTATCTGATTAATTTTCTTTTTATATATAACTTTAAGTTCATTTATATTCAGATGAAGTGCTCCAGATCGAAAGGTGGTAGATTTTCCTGAAGTCCACTTAGTCCACTCCATCATGGCTGTTGGTATAATTTATTCGGCTGAGGGAAGTCCCCCGTGGGTCAATAGACACAAAATGTAAGCCCGGAAGAAACTTGCAAGGCTCGTCTCAAAGTTTTTCCTGTATCAGGAAATCCTTTATTATTTTTCTTATTGAAACAAAGTATTTTTTCAACGAAAATTATATATATCTTGAGAAGGGACTAGTAATTTTCATTCACGAACCGTGGACACACCAAAATATTCTTCTTTAAAGTATTCAGTTTTTGTTTTTTTCTTGTAATCTACAGTCGATTTCCAACTGGAATCTCTTAAAGATATCATTTTAGTTTTAGTAATCAAATTTAAAACTTTGTCTCAATATAAAGGATATGTTGTGTAACTCATTTTTTGTGAGCTTCTTGTTCAGTATGGCTCAGTGATGTCCTCCAAAGCTTCCGAGATGCTATAATAAGTCTCAAGAAGGAGAGACTGGGCATTGTATCGATCATAAACTTCCACAAGACTTTCCAACAAGTCTTCTTCAAGATTTTCTCCACAAAACATGGCTTCAAAGTAACCCCAATCAATTTCTTCAATAATCTCATTATCGACCAAAACATCCTCTTCTTGATCTTCTAGAACCTCACCAAAGACAAAATCGACTTCAAAGATTCTAAGTAATTCTCTTCAAAATTGTCCCTGTCCTCTGGATCTGTATCCTCCAAGATTGCATCATCAACATCTTGTAAAGCCTCTGAGAAGCTGTAGAAGGTCTGTAGGAAAAGTGATTGTTGAAAATACTTATCATAAATTTCTATGATACTTCGTTATCTATGAATACAGAATCATCCAGTTCTTCCATGGTCTGACTGAAGATATATTCGTATTAAAAGCAGAAACTATCATCGTAGGAAGAAGAATGGTAAAAACTCGAGCCCAAGGTTCTGAGCTTCTGCACGAAATTCCCAGTCTTTAGACCCCTCTTGACTTTGAGCCAGGAGGTGAGATTGGATGCCTCGCAGGTTAAACTATTTCTCCGATTTGCTCTCCAGGCATATTCAGACGAGCTGCTGGCATCTATTAGGGACGCCCTTCTTTATTTTTAGTCATTTCTTACCCTCCATTGTTTTGCTATTTCTTGCGCATTTGGCGGATATATGTCTTACCATCACTACTATTCTTTTTCATGGCGGATGGCAGGATATACCTACGTGTTCTCAGTTTGTTAACGCAAAGCCCGTCCGCCATCATATACATATTACATTGTAAATAATTAAAGCTATGAACAAAGTATGCAAATAAATATACATATAAATATATTGAACAATACAACAGTAATCTCCGTACTATATATAATTTTTGCAACATACTGTATAATTTAAAAGACATGTATAATAAATTGATGCAGAATAATAATTTTACAAACAGTATGACGTGTACGCTTCGGGGAAACTAGCAGTGGTAGCGTGCTGCTACATCAGCTCCATGACGATGTAGAGGTGGCCGCGTTGGATGAAGTACTCGAGGAGCTTTACAACCTCGGGGATATGCTGAACTCTCTTCATAAGTGCGACTTCCAGGGGCATCGTCTTCTTCTTTGGGTCTGCCCAGTCGTACACTTCAGCCAAAGGTATTTTCTTGATGGCTACCTTGGCTTTGTCTTCGATCCGCTCGGCGGAGAAGACACTCCCGAATGATCCTTCGCCCAGAAGTTCCTTCAAGATGAATCGGGCGGTCATGGTTCTTCCTATCATGAGTCCTCGAAGAACAACTCCATGGACTCAGGCGAGTAGAAGTTTCGATCAATGAGAGTGGTACTGACATCCAAGATTCGACAAACAGAATTGTGTACACACACACACACACACAAATATATACATATATATATATATATATATATATATATATATATATATATATATATATATATATATATATGTCTGTATGTACGTATGTTTGTAAAGACAGAAATATAGAGAGGAAGTCCCAAGAGGTTGAAACATCGGGTTGTTAATAAACATCCATACTCTAGGTATAAACGTTTCATTTTGCCACCTCACCTCCACACACACACATATATATATATATATATATATATATATATATATATATATATATATATATATATATTATATATATATATATATATATATATATATATATATATATATATATAGAAGTTCCATGAGGTCGAAACATCTGCCTCTGAATAAAGACCCATACTCTAGGTATTAACGCTTCATTTTGCCACCTTATCTCCATATATATATAAATATATATATATATATATATATATATATATATATATATATATATATATATATATATATATATATATATCATTGTATATATGTGTGTGTGTGTATACATATATATATGTACATGTCTATGTATATATATATATATATATATATATCTGTATATATATACTGTATATACGCTATATACATGTCTACGTATACATATATATATATATATATATATATATATATATATATATATATATATTTATATAAATATATATATATATATATATATATATATATATACTGTATATACGATATATACACATGTCTATATATATATATATATATATATATATATATATATATATATATATGTATATGTATGTACATATATATATGTATGTTGATAAATTGTTTAAGACAAATGAGAGAGTGATAGGTGGGGAAGGGTAAACGAAGATGGGCTAAGAATACATTTATTGTTCTTACGTTTCGGTTATTATAACCTTCCTCAGAGAACTTGTTACAGAACATCTTGGTCACAACATTTATACCCGTAGTGGGGGAACTTGTGAAGCTTCGAGTGTCAGGTTTTTTCTAGCGCATTTATTATTAAGAGACTGGCTGCTTTAGATAGGCATATAAATCCTTCTCTGTCGTTATTATTTTCTTTGACATTTATATGTGCAGCTTCAACTGTCTTTCTCATCTTCTTTTTTAATCCTTTGTGTAAAATTTCCACTTTACTCCATTCGGGAAGGTTGTTGCATATTTCGAGGTGGCGGACCAGGGAGTTGGACGTTCTGTGT
>NW_027467471.1:240000-242500 GCF_046742065.1 Oratosquilla oratoria | reverse complement strand
TTTTTAGTCCATTCATACCAACTGGCGTATTTTGCTCTTTCAGTGGGTGAGAAACCCATAGTGAGGCTTAGACAATTTCTAGAAAGAATACTGTTACTTTAAAAACAAGTTAAAAAACAAAACAAAAGTGCAAATTTATCACATAAAGAAATTGTTGAATCTAATAAAAAGAGTCATATTATGATTTTCCTCGATAGTTCCCACTTAGGTGGATCGCACTCTATACATATATGAGAGTGCGTGTGTGCTTGAATATATATATACATGTACATACATGTGTGTATGTGTGTGTGTATTTCATATATCGGAAAATAAGATTTGAAGTGAAATAATTTTTCTGTATATTTCGACCACTCTGTGGTCCTCTTCAGCAGATAGATTACAAAAGGTGAAGTACAAGAATATATACATAAAGATGGGGTACAGAACAGGGGGACAGGGGAAGAGACTCAGGTAACGTGTCCTTGGTGGGGTGTACGTTGGTTGTTAAATCCAGTGACATTTGATCGGCTGTTTGGTAAACAACAGTTCAAAGGCGAGAAGGCAAGGAATTGTATAACTTTATTCTCAGAATTACTTTTATGAACAAGTGCCTGGGGACCAGATTGTATTGTTTTATAGCGGTTTTACTTTTGCTGATGTGACCTGGGTGAGTGCGCAGTGAATTCGAGATTGCTCGAGTAAACAATATTGCATGCGAATTTGTAACGGCGGGTCTGATTGAAGAAATTTCAATTGGTTCACGATTGTAGGATCACGCCCTTAGGGGAGGTTCTTAAATATAAAGTTAAAGATCATTGGACTAGGGAAGTGACCTAGGACCCAAATTAGGTGTTCTCGACGAGATTCCTTGCAAGAGCTTTGTAGAGTGTTTCGTACTAAGATTAACAGAACGATATAGAAGAAAAAGAGATAGAAATTTTATTCACCTAGAAAGGAGATCATAGCTGAAGGGAAATAAATTGAAGTGAAAAATACAAGCCTGACGGTGCAATAGACAAATTCTAACTCCATGATTTGAAAAAGTTATCTCTTCGGAGGCATGGGGCCTACCGAATTAAATTGCATGTGACAGACAGGGCACACAGTCCATTGACCTTTTGAGATGTTGTAACTTGGGATATATTTTACGAAGGAGGATTCAATTATTTTCCTCTTAAAACTACAATTTGATTTATAATTTATATTAGCGTTTTCCCAATCTATATACTGATCTTTATTGTAAGAGTGACGAGTTTTGGTGTGCGTATTTGACAGAGTTCTTGTGTTCTTTGATCCTGATTGCGAGCAACATTTACCAATGTGTTAAGAAGACATTAGTTTACCCTGATTTACACCCTCTTCGTGTCTTCACCTCCTCCTCCTCTTCTTCCAAGACATCTGGAATCATCTCTCTTAGCCAGCAAGAAGATTAAGAATCAACACCAGTTTCTGAAGAATTGCTTAGAAAAACAAGTTTGTCTGAAATCCTTCGGATTCCACAAACATAAGCAGTTGGGCCACAGTTTCCCTACCTATGTGAGAGATTTTTGGAAGGAACGCATCAAGATCCCATCTCTGGAATGGCTTTCCATCAAGTTAGACCAACTACGAGAAATCTTAAGCTTTTGTGCCCAAGCGACCCCATTTACAAACTCCTCTCAGGAGTGGCACTTGGAAAAGATTTCCAAATCAGTACTAAACATAAAGTTAATCTTAACCTGAAACTAACAAGATTGTGCAACAAAAGTGTATGGACCAAGTTTTCTTTAACAAACTATGTGATTAACCAATCAATCATTATTCTCACCAGATATGAACATTATTGGAAAATGATATATTTATGACTGCCAATGGATACGATCAAGATTTGCAGTGTTTAAAATGTGTACTATGGCAAGGTATGTTGTTATGTTTTAATGAAGATAGTTGGCTACCGAAGCGTTACAAACAAGCAGTGCATTGCTTATTAATAAATCGTAAAAATATCATCATTACCAAAGCTGATAAAGAAGAAGAATTAGTTATACATAACCCAAGTGCTTATAACACCAAAACTTTTAACTTATTAGCCGAAAAAGAAACTTATATACAACTCACCAAAGATCCCCTCAAAAATATTGCGACTGAATTCAGTAAACAAACACGGAATATCATAAGAGATGAAATATTCAGTAAACTAAAAGTCATGAGTACTCAATTGCCAAATTTCTAAGGCTTTCCTAAAATTCACAAAGAAGGAACTTCCTTCGGGCCAATTATTATTTCCAGCGGGAATTCCTGTATTAATACAATATCCTAATGGCTCACAAAAAACACTTTCACCTTTCGTAAGGAGCCTTTCCAAATATCATATAAAACATACATTAAAAAACTTTAAAATGAAAAATGAACGAGCTTTCGAGCAAATTACAGTCAATGTTAGGCATAAAACTGTACTGGAGTACAGAGAAAGATTTACTATTCATGTAGAAAATGGAGTAAATGATATTGAGGTTCATATTCTATAGGTTTAGTAAGT
>NW_027467471.1:227500-237500 GCF_046742065.1 Oratosquilla oratoria | reverse complement strand
TATTGAATTCTGGCAGGCTCTGAGAGACTGACAGACTGACAGACAAAGACGGCCACAACAAATACGAGGTCATGGATAAAAGTAGAACGGATGAGGCGACCTTGGTGTTGGGATCCAGTGACGGATCTAGATCCTTTCTTCGTTTCTTTCTAAGTAGTGAAGGCGACATAACTGGGTCTACTAATCTCGCTAGCACTAGCTACCTGCTCCAGCCAATAATCCAACCAATCGGTCTAGGATTGCATCTGTCATTCACCGCAATCTCTCAGCGGTTACAATTTCGTTTGTAATGTCACTCACGCTGGTCTTGTCGTTATAATCACCTGGCATAGTGCAGCCACATCATCATAGTTGGCTTCAATTATTGCAGCACTAACAAGGTCCCTGCAAGCACGAAATACATTATTGGTCGCACGTTGATGACAGTAAGAGAACAGTTTGATGTCAAGGCTTAGTCTGACTGAGGCACTGGGTGCCAGCAGTGCCGAGGACTCTGAAATTGGAGAAGACTGTCGGGCCATCGACTTCCTTTCGTACTCACTCAGTCTTCCTGCTAACTTTAATTAGAGAGCAAACGTCAGTCTTCAAGTCTTTAAGATGAGACCTTTATGGTTTTGTACTAGTTAATGACCAATGTAATTAACGCTTTATAACCTTTAAATGACTTTAATTGTTTCATTCTGGTTAACTCCAGACAAGTTTATTCGGCTTAGAAAAACTTCTCGGTCTTATCTGTCAGCCTTTGTAATGGAGAAGAAACTTGGTGCAACATACGTAACCTGATAGGTTATTGATTACTGTTGGCTTTAATAGTGCAGTGGAATGAAAGTTTATTTCATGACCAAACGACATCATTCAGCATGAGTCGGAGCAAAATATTTCAGAAAAAGTAACCGTCCTTAACACTTGTGCCTCGCGGTAACCCACAGTATAACGGGTGTCGATCTCATGAACAGGTGGTCGCGAGTCCGATTTCCGAGACCCGCTGTGGACTTCCTGCGTCAGTTCCTAACACCAATGACTGGGCGTGGAGGTGACCCAACATCGGCCTAAAACTCACTGTGGCTTGTCGCAACTGACAGGGCTTGTCCTACTAGGGGTTTCTCACTTCCCACTTCATGGGAGTGGAGTGGTGAGTTTTTTTGTTTTTTTTTTTCTTTCAAGTTTCATGAGACGTTATACTACCGCGTCTTAATCTTCTGTCTAGTTCCCTAATTTTTTTTTTTTTCTGTGTTTGTGTCTCGAAGTCACCTCTCGTATTCCGTTTTTATCAAAATCTGTGGTTTATCACTACTATGGATTTTTTCGGAGTCTGAGGTAGTTTCTGTATTAACATGAAGAAGTCGGAGGAGTATTCCGACTTTGTCTCCTGATTCTTTAACTCCGAGCTTTCTATCGGATTCTTCAAGACACTCTCTTGTCATTCTTTGCCTGTCAGTCTCTTAGAGTCTGTTAGAATTCATTAGAGGTTATCAGAGTACATTGGAGTCCGTTTTCAATAGTAATCTGTCGTATGCCAAAGCATTTCGGAATGTGGCAAAGTCTTTCTGAATCCAGCTCAGTCTCCCCGAGTCAGAATCTGGTGGAGCGCCTTTTTTTTCAATAATTTTACGATTTTGTTTTAATTATTTATTTATTTATTTTTATCATTATTATTATTATTTATTTAAGAAAATAACTTTGGCGAGGAGATGAGTCGGGTCCTTCAAAGGCTATTCGAGATTCCTTGTTCTTCTTCTTCCTCAATAGTCTATAGCCACGAGTATTCTCTTTTTTTTTTTTCTTTTTTTTTTTTTTAGAAAATAACTTTGGCGGGGGAGATGAGTCGGGTCCTTCAAAGGCTATTCGAGATTTTTTTTATCCTACAGTGAGTCTATAGGTGTCATCGTGGAGACGTCTTGCAATAATGCAATGTAGGTTCTGACACAGGAGCATCGATTCGCCGAGGCCAAAACGTTACTTTGGAGAGCGGCAAATGATTTTATTCATCTGAGTAGGAGCCCCAAAGAATGAATGGATTAATTCATATCCTACCTCGAAACATTCGAGGTTGCATAAGGTTAATCAAGTCATCCTCGGGGCTCCCCTCAGCTGAATAAAATCTTCGACTGCCTTCCGTTTCCATGAGGGCCTCCATGAAGGACTTGGTCGGATTTCGGTCTCCCTGACCTCTTCTTTGCCGTCATCTCTTCCAGATGACCTCTCAAGAGCTCCTTAACTTCTTGTTGAAGCTCTTCAGGGCTCGGGACCATTGGAGGACCTTCTGGAACTTTCTTGGTTCCTTCCGCGTGGTCTTCCCCGCTCGGCGTCGCGAAGTCCTGGTCCCTCTATAAAAAATAGTCCCCAGTCTTCAGAGCGGTGGATGACGCAGGGTCATGCGGAGGTTCTAAGAAGTGGTCTTCCCAGATAGACTCGCTAAGTACCACATGAGTAACCACGTTATAACCGCGTATATATATATATATATATATATATATATATATATATATATATATATATGTATATATATATACATTAATATATATATATATACAATAATATATATATACATATATATATACATATACATATACATATACATATATATATATACACATACATTAATATATATACATATATATACATACATATATATACATATATATATATATATATATATATATATATATATATATATCACTTTGACAAAATGTTGTGGCACATATGTAATTAATATTCACGAAGAACCCACAGTCGGAATAAAAAGGAAACTTTAGAAGAATGTATAACTTCTATATTTCGGCTAATAGCTATAGCCCTCTTCAGGAAAGTACTTTCCTGAAGAGGGCTATAGCTATTAGCCGAAATATAGAATTTACACATTTTTCTAAATTTTCCTATTTATTCCGACTGTGGGTTCTTCGTGAATAATATATATATATATATATATATTATATATATGTATATATATATATATATATATATATATATATATATATATATATATGCGTATGTAACTATTAGAAAAAGTAAACTAACGAAGCAGAGCGCTTCCGTATAATTACATCTTCAGTGCAGATACAAAGAAGGAATTATAAAATGAAGTTACAAGGTACAGAATGTATGACATAGTGAAGAGGGCATTCGGAGAGGTAGGGGAAGAAGTACACGTCACGGATGTTTGAACCGTCCTGGTAACCAACAAGTATGGGACAACTGCTCATAATCTATACTATAATTTAAATAATTTTGAAATTTCATGAGAAAAATAACTATCTAATTTGTACAAACCTTGGAGATTAACATTTATTCCCTTACTAGATTTGATCAAACTACATTCAATTAAATTTCTTTCTGTTATGTTGTTGTTGTATGTGATGACTTTAGCGTTATCCCAGTCAACTGGGTGGTTAAAATGGTTCATGTGGTTGAATATACCGCTAGATTGGTTTCCCTCTCTAACGTATTTCTTGTGTTGATTGATTCGTGTTTTGAGTGTTTTAGCAGTCTGACCAACATAAAACTGATTACATAGAAGGGAACAGTAAACAGAAGTTACCAGTAGTTACGGAGAGACGGAAGTAAAAGGTATGTTATTTGTGTTGCCAGTTAATCTTTTTATATCATTCCAGATGAGTTTTTTTTTGTGTGTGTGTTAATTTCTATTTTCTTCATGAAGTTGTTCCATATTTCGTTGTATAATATTTTGCTTTCTTCTATTATATCTTGTTCTTAGTAGACGGTTCGCCTTTGTCAGGTTCTACCTCAGAGTATTTTTGTGCTCATCCTCTTTTATTAATATTATGTTGTAATTGATTGACCACAAAAGCGAACGTTAGAGAACTTACCTGGTTGAGTTCTCTAACTAATCGTCGGAACTGAATTGTATTCTTGAGGCTTCGATGTAATAGTAGAAAATCTCTTGCCGAGGTTTGATTGTCCTTCTGGTACCAGAGTTGAAGCTTGTCTAGCGTTCAGTTCACTAAACTTAGTCTCGTTCGGCTGGAATTCTTACGAGCCTTCAAAACGGCTTCGAAGCCACGGGACAACTGATACTTCAAGTAAGTTCTCAAGTTCCCGATTTGTTAATCAAAATTATAACATAGGCTTAAAGAAACAATAAAGAGGGAGGGGAATTTAATAATATATTAATTAAAATGACGATAGTGTGGTACGAAGTTACAGGGAAGGTTCCCGATTCGAAATTTAAACAAGCTTTCGGGAAATTGCCGTAGCTCAAGTAAACAATGCCATTCCCGTAACAACAATTACCACACTTTATCATGGTCAAGATCTGATTCAACTTCTCGTTGTTCTTCTCCAACTTCTCGTGTAATTCCGATTTTCTTAAGCAACCGCACCTTTTCCCTTGACTCATCAAAACCCTTGCATGGTCCATGAATCATTCATTTTTTTTTTTACTATATCGAACAGTTTCGTCTCCTGGCATCGTATCGGTAGTCGAGAACCGGTATTGTATATCCAAATCCCTCACCTAGCAACTACAGCAATACCTCGTAAATACCCTTATGGAAGCGTCCCCCCAAATACCGACACTACTGAGGTCATTTCCAAGTCGTTCTGGAAGAAATTTATCTTTATTTATATATTGATTACACACGGGAGGTAGTGGGGGTACATATACGAGAAGAAAATTAAAAGGCTTCCTGTACACGAGGGGACGTATCTATTTATTATTTATCTATTTATCTACTATTATCTATTTATTGATATTTATTCTCATAACTTTTTTATTTCAATTATATATATTTTGTTAAATAAAATGTTATGATATTAGTTAAAAGTCTTCAGGCGTATAAAAGTTCATTATGAAGATGAATATTAGTTAAAAATTATAGAAATACACTAAATTTTTAGCTTTTATCAACTTTTCAATCTTACGATCTACATGAAAGAATTCGTTTTGATTTGTGTTCAACCATTCTGCTCAACGAAAGGGAATGGTTCAGTGAATTGAAACTTTTTGGTACATTTCTTGATCTGGCGAGGTACTAAGGCTGTATCGTCTCTCAGAGGTTAGACCGAGGATACTGCAGGGAACTCTCAAGGCTACAACTTTTCATCATATCTATCATTCCTCAGTCTCTTACCTACTGGATAATGCTTTTCCTTATATTTGACAAAGAATTACTCCATCGATTTTTATGATACCCTCTCTGTATGTCCCCTGGCGGTACAGTCTAGAGCGTGCTGACCTCGTATTCGTTTAATTGTGGGTTCAAATCCCTCACTTCTCCCAGGTTCGCAGCAATGACTGTTACCTGCCTCAACAGACCAAGTCCATAAGACAAAGATCACGGCTTCATTATAATTATCTTCTTTTATCTGATTAATTTTCTTTTTATATATAATTTTAAGTTAATTTATATTCAGATGAAGTGCTCCATATCGAAAGATGGTAGATTTTCCTGAAGTCCACTTAGTCCACTCCATCATGGCTGTTGGTATAATTTATTCGGCTGAGGGAAGTCCCCCGTGGGTCAATAGACACAAAATGTTAGCACGGAAGAAACTTGCAAGGCTCGTCTCAAATTTTTTCCTGTATCAGGAAATCATTTATTATTTTTCTTGTTGAAACAAAGTTTGTTTGTTTTTTCAACGAAAACTATATATATCTTGAGAAGGGACTGGTAATTTTCATTCACGAACCGTGGACAAACCAAAGTATTCTTCTTTAAAGTATTCAGCTTTTTTTTTTCTTGTAATCTACAGTTGACTTGCTACTGGAATCTCTTAAAGATATCATTTTAGTTTCGTAATCAAATTTTAAAATTTTGTCTCAGTATAAAATATTTGTTGTGTAACTCATTTCTTTGTGAGCTTCTTGTTAAGTATGGCTCAGTAATGTACTCCAAAGCTTCCGAGAAGCTATAATAAGTCTCAAGAAGGAGAGACTGGGCATTGTTTCGATCATAAACTTCCACAAGACTTTCCAACAAGTCTTCTTCAAGATTTTCTCCACAAAACATGGCTTCAAAGTAGCTCCAATCAATATCTTCAATAATCTCATTATCGACCAAGACATCCTCTTCTTGATCTTCTAGAACCTCACCAAAGACAAAATCGACTTCAAAGGTGAAAGATTCTGAGTCATTCTCTTCAAAATTGTCCCTGTCCTCTGGATCTGTGTCCTCCAAGATTGCATCATCAACATCTTCTAAAGCCTCTGAGAAGCTGTAGAAGGTCTGTAGGAAAAGTGGTTGTTGAAAATACTTATCATAAATTTCTATGATACTTGTTTCCAATGCCTTCTTTTCCAGGTTTGTATCCAGTCCAATTTTTTCTCCACAGATAACTGATTCGAAGTAAACCCAGTCTACTTCTTCAAGGAATTCGTTATCTATGAATACAGAATCATCCAGTTCTTCCATGGTCTGACTGAAGATATATTCGTATTCAAAGCAGAAACTATCATCGTAGGAAGAAGAATGGTAAAAACTTGAGCCCAAGGTTCTGAGCTTCTGCAGAACCCGTAGAAGGCAGCAGCACGAAGTTCTCAAAGTCTTTTGACCCCTTTGGCTCTCTTAACTTTGAGCCAGGGGTGAGATTGGATGCCTCGCAGGTGAAGCCGATTCTTCAGTTTGCTCTCGAAGCATTTACTGACGAGCTGCTGGCAGATCGTAGGGACGCCCTTCGGGATACTTGATATCCTTTGTTTGCATCCTTTATTTAGGAGTTTCTTTCACGCCAGACGGAATAATAGTATTCAACGACTCCATACAGCCAGTTGTCCATGGCGCCGCAGGTAAGTCTGAGTGCGTAATTGTTGAAATATTTTTAGAATAAAATGCCCGTCCGCGATAAAATACATATTACATTGTAAATAATTAAAGCTATGAACAAAGTATGCAAATAAATATACATATAAATATATTGAACAATACAACAGTAATCCTCGTACTATATATAATTTTTGCAACATACTGTATAATTTAAAAGACATGTATAATAAATTGATGCAGAATAATAATTTTACAAACAGTATGACGTGTACGCTTCGGGGACACTAGCAGTGGTAGCGTGCTGCTACATCAGCTCCATGACGATGTAGAGGTGGCCTCGTTCCATGAAGAAATCCAGGAGCTTTACAACCTCGGGGATATGCTGAACTCTCTTCATAAGTGCGACTTCCAGGGGCATCGTCTTCTTCTTTGGGTCTGCCCAGTCGTACACTTCAGCCAAAGGTATTTTCTTGATGGCTACCTTGGCTTTGTCTTCGATCCGCTCGGCGGAGAAGACACTCCCGAATGATCCTTCGCCCAGAAGTTCCTTGAAGATGAATCGGGCGGTCATGGTTCTTCCTTTCATGAGTCCTCGAAGAACAACTCCATGGACTCAGTCGAGTAGAAGTTTCGATCAATGAGAGTGGTACTGACATCCACGATTCGACAAACAGAATTGTGTACACAAACACACACACACAAATATATATATATATATATATGTATATATATATATATGTCTGTATGTACGTATGTTTATAAAGACAGACATATATAGAGGAAGTCCCAAGAGGTCGAAACATCTGGCTCTTAATAAAGTTCCATACTCTAGGTATTAACGTTTCATTTTGCCACTTCACACACACACACACACACACACACTTGTTGTTGTTGTTGATTGAGTTCTAGGGGCATTCCGTTACAATGTAACGCTCCATGCCCTGAACGATAACTTCCTCAGCACTTGTAGTTGTCTCTAATCACCTTGTGAGCCAGATCATAGGATTCCGCAAACAAATAGGTTTTCAATTTCTTCTTAAAATCGGAAATCGTTTTAGATGATTTGACGTTCGCTGGGAGTCTATTGTATAGTTTAGGTAAACTTCTCTCGAAGGCTCTTCGTCCCGCTTCTGTACGGTACCGAGGTTCCTGTAGTCGGTGCTGTTCAACACTATGTCTCAGAGTAACATCGGTATCGACTTGAAAGTCCATCAACATGTCCTTCAAATATTTTGGTTTCCCGAACTTCATCACTTGATATATAATGACACATTGTTTGAAAATTATCCGTGCCTTAACAGGCAGCCAGTGTAGGTTAATGAGGATAGGAGTGATTCGCTCCCTTCTCGATACACCCTTGATCAATCTTGCAGCTCGATTCATAATCATTTGAAGTTTCTTCAATAAATAATTTGGAAGACCATAATAAAGAGAATTACAATAATCAATTTTGCTGAGCACATGATTATGAATCAGCTTTTCCAACGTACAATCATCAACATACTTCTTAACAAATGCGATATTTCGCAAATGATACCCAGCTAAATTCACAGATTGAGTAATTTGATTCTTGAGGGTCAGTTCACTGTCCAGCAAAACTCCAAGATCCTTTACACTGTCACTGACTGCAAGTTTAACCTCATTGATACACAAATCTCGAATTTGTAGTCTATCGAAGTCCATCCTTCGTCCAACAAAAAGGCACTCAGTTTTACTTTCATTAAACTTGAGCTCGCGATGATCCATCCATTGCTTATTGCTTAATGTCCAGCATGAAAGCCCCAAGGTGTGCCTCCGTTTCTTGTATATTGTCCACTGACAAATAAAACAGCGTATCATCCGCAAATAGTTTAAAACCCACTCCATGCTTCTCTAACACATTGGATAGTTCAGCCGTGTACAGACAAAAGAGGATAGGACCAAGGACACTGCCTTGCGGAACCCCCCTTAATAATTGCTTCATATCCGAGAAACAGTCTCCAATCTGCACTCGGTAAGTTCTATCTTTAAGATAACTCCTCAGATATTGTAGTGCAGATCCCTCAATCCCAAAATTCTCACAAACATTTAGTAAAGTTTCATGTACCACGGTGTCAAAAGCAGCACTAAGATCTAAACAGCATACCACATTTACCATCATTAAGGAGGCCTCTCATATCACTAACCACTGAACATAATACAGTCTCCGTAGAGTAGAGTCGTCGGTATGCAGATTGAGCATCGGGGAGCGCCCCCACGGCACTAAGATGTTCATTCAGTTGAGACAGCAACACATTTTCTAATATTTTCGACTGGAATGTCAAATTTGAGACTGGGCGGAATGAACTCAGGCTTTGGGGATCAAGTTTCCCTTTGATCACAGGTTTCACAATAGCCTTTTTTTTCCGAGCTAGGAAAAATACCACTTGATATACTAGTATTCACCATACTTGTAATAACATTCACTAATTGTTCAAAACTTCCACAGTTGTTGATCTGATTCATGGGCATCGGATCATTAGCACAGTATGTAAGCTTTGCTTGCTTCATAATTTTCCGTACCTCAAGTGTCGTAACAGTGCTAAAAGAAGACAATTTCTGTTCAGGCACACCCACATTTACTATATCATCATTATAGTTATAGTCAAAAGATAACAAAATCCGGGAGATTTTAGTTTCAAAGAATTCCAGAAACATATTCGCTAGTTCACCATCCGCATAACCTTCAGGTAACGTAGGTTTCTTTTCCTTCCCAGTAAGATTATTAAGGATTTTATACAATTTATTCATACTAGATCCGGCTTGTACAATCTTATTCTTGTAAAAATCTCGTTTTCGACGCACAATCAGTGTTTTCTCAAAGTTCCGCGCCTTCGTGTATTCTCTCCTAGATTCAGCACAATCTTCGCCACAATCTTTCTTTCCTTTTTTTTTGTCTTTTTTAGCTCGCAGTATCTCCTCATTAAACCACGGTGAACAGTCTCTTACAACAACCTCTTTCGTAACAATAGGACACATATTGGCATATTCTTCGCCTGCTATTTCATTATACAGGCTATATATGCAATCCGGGCAATCTTGCTTCATAGAGCCATGTATACACACCTCATTAATTCTGGCATTTAAACCAGTGACGATAGTAAATACCAATAAATCAGGGTCAAAATTACGACTCGAGCGGAATTTTATGATTCTCTTCTCTCGAACAGGTATTGCCAAGGACAAAACAAAAGTTATAAGCATATGCGTGGGAGAAATAGTGCATACTTCATCAACACTATGGCCCTGTACAAGATCAC
>NW_027467471.1:220000-222500 GCF_046742065.1 Oratosquilla oratoria | reverse complement strand
GCCGAGCGGTAACCCAGTGGATAATGTGTCGATAACTTGAAGAAATCGGGAGACTATTTCGACTTTGTCTCCTGATTCTTCACTCCAAACTTTCTGTTGCGTGCCAAAGCATTTCAGAATATCGCGAAGTCTTTCTGAATCCAAGCCCGAGTTACGATTTTTATTGCAATGATATCACTTTCTTTTTTGAAGAGTCGAGTCCTTCGGAGGCTATATATTTTTTTAATTCCCCAGAGCTCATGTTTATTTTACGGAGTCTTCGTGTCTAGTAGGGCCGTGGAGACGTCTTGCAGTAACGCGCTATACGTCCACGCCCAGGCCATGATTCTACTGTGGCGAGCGGCAAACGATTTTATTCCTCTGAGTGGAGCCCCGAACAATGAATTGATCAACTCGTATCTTACCTCGAAAACTTCGAGGTTGAATACTATTGATCGAGTCATCCTCGGTGCTCCCCTCAGCTGAATAAAATCCTCGACTGCCCTCCGTTTCCATGACGGGCCTCCATGAAGGACATTGTCTGACTTCGATGATGGAGTTCGTGTCCATGACACCTTTGTCGTCATCTCTTGCAGATGACCACTCAAGAGCTCCTCAACTTCTTTTTTGAGCTCTTCGGGTTTCAGGACCATTGGAGGATCTTCTGGGACTTTGTTAGTTCCCTCCTCGAGGATTTTCCATTATGCGTCGCGAAGTCCTGGTCCTTCTTCAAAAAATAATCCCCAATCACCAGAGCGGTGGATGGTGCAAGGACATGCCAAAGCTCTACGAAACAGTCTTCCCAGATAGACTCGCTAACTACCACATGACTAACCACGTTGTAACCGTATATATATATATATATATATATATATATATATATATTTATATATATATATATGTATATATATATGCATATATTTGTATATACATATACATATATATAAATATATATTTATATATATATATATGTATGTATATACATATATATATACATATATATATATATATATATATATATATATATATATATTGGTGTGTGTGTGTGTGTGTGTGTGTGTGTGTGTGTGTGTGTGTGTGTGTGTGTGTGTGTGTGTGTGTGTGTGTATTCACTTTCACTTGGTCTTTTGATCACGTGTTGAACTCGTGATTGACAGCTATATCACTCACGGAAGAGAGCTCTATGGGTAATGCTATGACCTTGCACACACACACACACCCAACTCCCCGCCCACGAGAGTCAGAGTAACGACCCGAGGCACAGCGATACCAACCAAGTACTACGGGCACCACCATGCCAGTAGTTCAGCGCTCTACCAACTGCGCCACCGAGTGTGAGTGTGTGTGTGTGTGTGTGTGTGTGTGTGTGTGTGTGTGTGTGTGTGTGTGTGTGTGTGTGTGTGTGTGTGTGTGTGTGTGTTTGTGTGTGTATGCATTTTTACACACACACACACACACACACACACACACACACACAAAAGATTAAAAAGGCGGAGCATACCGATAGGAGACCTTTTGGTCCATATTTTGGTCGGATGCGAAAAAAATCAAAACAATAATAAATAAAAAAGTAAAAACTATAATAATGTAAATAACAAATAGAATACATAAATGCGTAGATATAGTTAAATAATAAACAAACAGATAAATAGTAAATAATAATAAATTAACATATAACTAATAAATAATTAATGAGAATCAAACAGACAAATGATAACAAAACAAAAACAAATAATATAAAATAAATGATAATCATTACAGCTTCGAACTGAACTACATTGCACTATCTGTGCAGGAAGTTTATTCCATTCATTAACTACACGGTTGGCGAAGTTGTTTCTACCCACTTCCAAATTGAATCTATTTCCGGACAGTTTGAGACCATTGTTTCTTGTCTGATTCTCATTCAGTGTGAAAATGTTGTCACTTTTGATGTTGTCAATTCCCTTTAGAATTTTAAAGACCTGTATCAAGTCACCTCTGAGTCTACGCTTTTTTAGGGAAAACAGATTCATATGTTTTAGTCGATTTTCGTATGATTTATTTTTGATATTTGGAATCAGTTTTGTGGCTCGCCGTTGTACTTTTTCCAATATGTCAATGTCTTTAATGAGATTCGGTGACCATATGGAAACAGCATATTCCAAATGTGGACGAACTAACGATTTATATAGCTTGTTAATGAGTGATGGACTTTTGAAGTCAAAAGATCTCGCAATCAGTCCTAGAATCTTATTTGCTATCTCAGAGGCTGAAATACACTGCTTGGATGATTTGAGATCGTTACTGATAACTATGCCGAGATCTTTTTTATCATTCACTTTCGTTAACGAATTTCCAAATAACTTGTAATCGTTGAGTAAAAGCAGCAACGACTGCAACAACACTGTAGCAGAGAGGCCAAACGCAGAGTATGGGATCCAATATATTTGACGTTTCGCCCAGCAGGGCTTCTTCAGAAATAACACAGTGGAGAAACATTTTACTCCTTTTATAGCCCGAGCTTGCGGGAGAAACAAAT
>NW_027467471.1:190000-192500 GCF_046742065.1 Oratosquilla oratoria | reverse complement strand
GAAAAGATTTCCAAATCAGTACTAAACATAAAGTTAATCTTAACCTGAAACTAACAAGATTGTGCAACAAAAGTGTATGGACCAAGTTTTCTTTAACAAACAATGTGATTAACCAATCAACCATTATTCTCACCAGATATGAATATTATTGGAAAATTATATATTTATGACTGCCAATGGATACGATCAAGATCTGCAGTGTTTAAAAGGTGTACTATGGCAAGGTATGTTGTTATGTTTTAATGGAGATAGTGGATTACCGAAGCGTTACAAACAAGCAGTGCATTGTTTATTAATAAATCGTAAAAATATCATCATAACCAAAGCTGATAAAGAAGAAGAATTAGTTATACATAACCCAAGTGCTTAACACCAAAACTTTTAAGCTTATTATCCGAAAAAAGAAACTTGTATACAACTCACTAAAGATCCCCTCAAAAATATTGCGACTGAATTCAGTAAACAAACACGGAATATTATAAGAGATGAAATATTCAGTAAACTAAAAGTCATGAGTACTCAATTGCCAAATTTCTACGGCCTTCCCAAAATTCACAAAGAAGGAACTTCCTTTGGGCCAATTATTATTTCCAGCGGGAATTCCTGTATTAATAAAATATCCTAATGGCTCACAAAAAATACTTTCACCTTTCGTAAGGAACCTTTCCAAATATTATATAAAACATACATTAAAAAACTTTAAAAATAAAAATAAACGAGCTTTCGAGCAAATTATAGTCAATGTTGGGCATTAAACTGTACTGGAGTACAGAGAAAGATTTACTATTCATGTAGAAAATGGAGTAAAAGATATTTAGGTTCATATTCTATAGGTTTACTAAGTTATTAAAAAGGAACTACTTTATTCAATGGTTCGTAGTTACGTCGGCCATCCTGTACACACACACACACACACACACACACACACACACACACACACACACACACACACACACACACACACACACACACACACACACACACACACACACACACACACACACACACACACCTACACACACACACACACACACACACACACACACACACACACACACACACACACACATACACATACACACACACACGCATACACATACACACACACACACACATACACACACATACACATACACATACACACACACACACACACACACACACACACACCGGTGTGTGTGTATATATATATATATATATATATATATACATATATATATATATATATATGTCTACGTATATATATATATATATATATATATATATACATATATGTATATATCTATGTATATATATATATATATACTGTATATATATATACATATTTGTATATATATATATATATTTGTATATATGTATATATTTGTATATATGTATATATATTATATACACACATATACATATATAGACACATATATATATATATGTATACACACACACACACACACACACACACATATATATATATATATATATGAGTGGAAGGGTGGTGAGATAAAGAAAAGAAAAGAAAAGAAAAGAAAAAGAGGAGGAAACTAGTTGAGGCAGCATATATAGCATCTCAGCCTTGCCTTAATCACAGGGACGGGTTCATCAAACTGTCTCAAATGTCCGGACGACTCATCCGCCGGGAGATGAGGAAACAAGCGGACTCGAGTGGCGTGGGTTAGCAGGAACGCAGACATGAACGCGTGTATATATATGTTGATTCTATGCTTATGTACTCATACTCTGAAGAAGTCCTGTTAAGGACGAAACGTCAGTAAATTTACACTCCAACATTACTCGGTGTTTATCTCACCACCCTTCCACTCACTCTGTCGTCCTACTGTCCAACATATATATCTATATATATATATATATGTATATGTATATATATATACAGTATATATATATATATATATATATATATATATATATATACGGTTACAACATGGTTAGTACTGTGGTGTTTAGCGAGTCAATCTGGGAAGAGAGTTTCCAAGGACCACGGCAAGTCCCTGCGCCATTCACCTCTCTGATGACTGGGGACTATTTTTTATAAAAAGGACCAGGACTTCGCGAAGCATAGCGGGAAATTCTCGAGGAGGGAACTAGGAAAGTCCCAGAAGATCCTCGAATGGTCCTGAGCCCCGAAGAGCTCCAAAAAGAAATTGTGGAGCTCTTGAGGGCTATCTGAAGGAGAAGACGCCGAAGAAAGGGCAAGAAGCACCGAAGTCTCCCCGACGATAGCCGCCAAGGAGGTCCTTATGGAAACAGAGGGCAGTCGAAGATTTTATTCAGCTGAGGGGAGCCCCGAGGATGACTCGATTATCCATATGCAACCTCGAAGGTTTCGAGGTAAGATATGAATTAATCCATTCATTCTTTGGGGCTCCCACTCAGAGGAATAAAATCGTTTGCCGCTCGCCAAAGTAACGTTTTGGCCTCGGCGAATCGATGCCCGTGTCTGGATCTACGGCGCATTTGTGCAAGACTCCACGATGACACCGTGTCAAAA
>NW_027467471.1:182500-185000 GCF_046742065.1 Oratosquilla oratoria | reverse complement strand
CCCTTACATGGTCCATGAATCATTCATTTTTTTTTTTTACTATATCGAACAGTTTCGTCTCCTGGCATCGTATCGGTAGTCGAGAACCGGTATTGTATAACCAATTCACTCACCTAGCAACTACAGCAATACCTCGTAAATACCCTTATGGAAGTGTCCCCCCAAACACCGACACCACTGAGGTCATTTCCAAGTCGTTCTGGAAGAAGTTTATTTTTATTTATATATTGATTACACACGGGAGGTGGTGGGGGTACATATACGAGAAGAAAATTAAAAAGCTTCCTGTACACGAGGGGACGTATCTATTTATTATTTATCTATATATTGATATTCTTATAACTTTTTTGTTTCAATTATATATATTTTATTAAATAAAATGTTATGATATTAGTTAAAAGTCTTCAAGCGTATAAAAGTTCATTATGAAGATGAATATTAGTTAAAGAATTATAGAAATACACTGAATTTTTAGTTTTTGTCAACTTTTGAATCTTACGATCTACATGAAAGAATTCGTTTTGATTTGTGTTCAACCATTCTGCTCAACGAAAGAGAATGGTTCAGTGAATTGAAACTTTTAGGTACATTTCTTGATCTGGCGAGGAACTAAGGCTGTATCGTCTCTCAGAGGGTAAACCGAGGATACTGCAGGGAACTCTCAAGGCTACAACTTTTCATCATATCTATCATTCCTCAGTCTCTTACCTGATAATGCTTTTCCTTATATTTGACACCGAATTACTCCATTGATTTTTATGATACCCTCTCTGTATGTCCCCTGGCGGCACAGTCTAGAGCGTGCTGACCTCGTATTCGTTTAATTGTGGGTTCAAATCCCTCACTTCTCCCAGGTTCGCAGCAATGACTGTTACCTGCCTCAACAGACCAAGTCCATAAGACAAAGATCACGGCTTCATTATAATTATCTTCTTTTATCTGATTAATTTTCTTTTTATATATGATTTTAAGTTAATTTATATTCAGATGAAGTGCTCCAGATCGAAAGGTGGTAGATTTTCCTGAAGTCCACTTAGTCCACTCCATCATGGCTGTTGGTATAATTTATTCGGCTGAGGGAAGTCCCCCGTGGGTCAATAGACACAAAATGTTAGCACGGAAGAAACTTGCAAGGCTCGTCTCAAAATTTTTCCTGTATCAGGAAATCCTTTATTATTTTCCTTAATGAAACAAAGTAGTTTTTTCAACGAAAACTATATATATCTTGAGAAGGGACTAGTAATTTTCATTCACGAACCGTGGACAAACCAAAGTATTCTTCTTTAAAGTATTCAGCTTTTTTTTTTTCTTGTTATCTACAGTTGACTTGCTACTGGAATCTCTTAAAGATATAATTTTAGTTTCGTAATCAAATTTTAAAATTTTGTCTCAGTATAGAATATTTGTTGTGTAACTCATTTCTTTGTGAGCTTCTTGTTAAGTATGGCTCAGTAATGTACTCCAAAGCTTCCGAGAAGCTATAATAAGTCTCAAGAAGGAGAGACTGGGCATTGTTTCGATCATAAACTTCCACAAGACTTTCCAACAAGTCTTCTTCAAGATTTTCTCCACAAAACATGGCTTCAAAGTAGCTCCAATCAATATCTTCAATAATCTCATTATCGACCAAGACATCCTCTTCTTGATCTTCTAGAACCTCACCAAAGACAAAATCGACTTCAAAGGTGAAAGATTCTGAGTTGTTCTCTTCAAAATTGTCCCTGTCCTCTGGATCTGTGTCCTCCAAGATTGCATCATCAACATCCTCTAAAGCCTCTGAGAAGCTGTAGAAGGTCTCTAGGAAAAATGATTGTTGAAAATACTTATCATAAATTTCTATGATACTTGTTTCCAATGCCTTCTTTTCCAGGTTTGTATCCAATCCAATTATTTCTCCACAGATAACTGATTCGAAGTAAACCCAGTTTACTTCTTCAAGGAATTCGTTATCTATGAATACAGAATCATCCAGTTCTTCCATGGTCTGACTGAAGATATATTCGTATTCAAAGCAGAAACTATCATCGTAGGAAGAAGAATGGTAAATACTTGAGCCCAAGGTTCTGAGCTTCTGCAGAACCCGTATAAGGCAGCAGCACGAAGTTCTCAAAGTCTTTTGACCCCTTTGGCTCTCTTGACTTTGAGCCAGGGGTGAGATTGGATGCCTCTTAGTTGAAACAGTTTCTCCGATTTGCTCTCGAGGCATTTTCTGACGAGCTGCTAGCAGCTCTCAGGGACGCCCTTCGGGAACTTGCTATCCTTTTTGCCTCCGTTATTTGGGTATATCTTGCACGTCAGACGGAACAGTAGCATTCCACGTCTACATACAGCTGGTTTTTCGTGACGCCGCAGATGGGCTGTGAATTGTAATGATAATTTCTTAATTTCAAATCGTCGACCCGTCCGCCATAACATACATATTACATTGTAAATAATTAAAGCTATGAACAAAGTATGCAAATAAATATAGATATAAATATATTGAACAATACAACAGTAA
>NW_027467471.1:160000-165000 GCF_046742065.1 Oratosquilla oratoria | reverse complement strand
AATGGTGTACACACAATTTGCATAAATTGCTTGTTCCTTGGTCATTAAAATTGCCAATGGTTTATTTATTGTAAAAAATCCACTGTTCTGATTTATATTATCAATGAGGGATATAAACGCAGATTCAAAACATCTACGTTTCATTGTATGGTTTTCATATTTTATAATCTTAGAATTATTCCAGTCAGCATTGTGGCCTGTATCGAATCTATGTCTAACAATGACATTATTCATATTGTATATTTTCATATCATGTTTATGTTCTAATATTCTTTTATCAATACCACGGAAACTTTCACCAATGTAGACCTTTTCACAACCTAGACATGGCACACAGTAAATACCTGCTTGACGAATATTTTCCCTTCTCTTATTTTGGCTTTTAATAAGATTGCCAGCTGTTACCGAGCTGGCTTTAACAACCTTAACACCAGCCTTGTTTAATAATGGGGATATATTGTCTGCAACTGAGTTACTAGGTAATATGATCCTCTTTGTACATTCTATTTTTAGTTTTCCTACTCTTTTATGAATAATTCCAGCTTTCTTCTTGGCTTTTAGGATAAAATAAGGAGGGTATTTTAGTTCAGTAAAAGTGTTGAAAATGTTATTAAATTCTTCATCCAAATACTCCTCTGAACATATCCTTAAGCCTCGAAGATAAAAACCTATGACAATTTCCAATTTGGTTTTCTTATCCATAGCAGAGTAAAAATGTACATAACAAACACACACACACACACACACACACACACACACACACACACACACACACACACACACACACACACACACACACACACACGCACACACACACGCACGCACACACACACACACACACACACACACACATACACACACACACACACACACACACACACACACACACACACACACACACACACACACACACACACACACACACACACACACACACACACACACACACACAATACTGATTACGTACATTTTTACAAAAGAAATCAAAGCGGTCTCTAATAAACTAAATACACGAAGCTTACTCTGCTTATCTTACACTATTTCTCCTACCTTTGGAGTACAGTAGTAGAATATTGTTTGAATTTATATAGAACACTACACTTTATCTTATATCTGCAACTGTATAGCGCTATACGTATACAATTACAAAAACACAACACAATCACTTAACACTATTAAGAGATATCAATTTCACAGGAATTCGCTAGCTGGTGTCTGTGCAGAAAAACGAGCTCTCTAGCTTAGGTCACGAGCAGGACACACACATACACCGGTGTGTGAGTATATATATAATATATATTCTGTTGAAAACGACAGCAAATTCATTAGAAATTAATTTCTTTCTTAAGCTTTCTAGCTTTCGGAAAGTAGATTTCTGGGGAAATGAGAGGGGAAGAAGCAAATTTCCAATTGACATTGGTAACTTATATTAACACAGAAGTCTATGTTATATACAAAATAAATGAAAATAAACAAAACACAGTATAATAAACCCAAGACGTTTCGCAGATCGTTCTGCATCTTCAGTTGGAGTGAAGGGAAGTGTGACCAAGACGAGTATAAATATGTATAAAGGCAAAACTTGGAGAGGTCACTTAATGACTCTCCTCTGTTTGGCTGGCGGAGTTCGGTTGATTCCTAAGCCTAGCCGATCGCCTAAGGCGAATCTCCTGCCACGCTTCACGAATATATATATATATATATATATATATATATAGATATATATATATATATATATATATACATATACATGTATATATATGTATATATAATATATATATATTCTTATATATGTGCGTATATAATATACTGTATATATATATATATATATATATAAATATATAATATATATAATATACTCTATATGTATATATATATATATATATGTATATATATACATATATATACATATATATATATATATGTAATATACTCTATATATATATATATATATATATATATATATGTATATATATACATAATATACTGTATGTATATATATAATAAACTGTATATACGTATATATATATATATATATATATATATATATAATATACTGTATATATATATATATATGTATATATGTATATATAATATACTGTATATATATATATATATGTATGTATACATATATATACATACATATATATATATATATTTGTATATATATTATATATATACATGCACACACATAGATGTATATATATACATATATATATATATATATACATATATATATATATATATGTGTATATATATATATACGATTACATCGTGGTTAGTGCTGTGGTGTCTAGCGAGTCAATCTGGGAAGACCGTTTCCTAGGACCTCGGCATGTCCCTGCGTCATCCACCGCTCTGATGACTGGGGACTATTTTTTATAAATTGGACAGGACTTTGCGAAGCATAGCGAGAAATCTTCGAGGAGGGAACTAAGAAAGTCCCAGAAGATCCTCGAATGGTCCTGAACCCCGAAGAGCTCCAAAAAGAAATTGTGGAGCTCTTGAGGGCTATCTGAAGGAGAGGACGACGAAGAAAGTGCAAGAGAGGTCGATGAGACGAACTCCAGCACCGAAGTCCACCCGACGGTAGCCGCCAAGGATGTTCTTATGGAAACAGAGGGCAGTCGAGGATTTTATTCAGCTGAGGGGAGCCCCGAGGATGACTCGATTAACCATATGCAACCTCGAAGGTTTCGAGGTAAGATATGAATTAATATATTCATTCTTTGGGGCTCCCGCTCAGAGGAATAAAATCGTTTGCCGCTCGCCAAAGTACCATTTTGGCCTCGGCGAATTAATGTTCCTGTGTCTGGATCTAAAGCCCATTTCTGAAAGACGTCTCCACGATGACACCATGTCAAAAGGGAAAAAGAAAAAGAAGAAAAAAAAAAGAGAGCTCTCAGGAGTATAGATTCTCTGGAGGATATAATATCTCGAATGACCTCTGCAGGACCCAGCTCATATGCGTGCCAAAGGTATTTCTTTAAAAAAAAATGATAATAATAAGAAAAAAAAAAAAAGAATAAAAAAAAAAAAAAAAAAAAAAACGGCGCTCCGCCAGTCTGATCGCCACCGACTTCACCGACAGAGACAATCTCGGAAAACCTGAGTTGGATTCCGAAAGACTCCCATACTCCGAAAGACTTTGGCAGACGACAGAATAATATTGAAAACGGACTCCGACTTACTCTGAGAACCCCTATTGAATTCTGGCAGGCTCTGAGAGACTGACAGACTGACAGACTGACAGACTGACAGACGACAGACACAGACGGCCGCAACAAATATAAGGTCATGGATAAAAGTAGAACGGATGAGGCGTCCTTGGTGTTGGGATCCAGTGACGGATCTAGATCCTTTCTTCGTTTCTTTCTAATTAGTGAAGGCGACGTGACTCGGTCTACTAATCTCGCTAGCACTACTCCAGCCAATAATGCTAGCAATCGGTCTAGGATTACATCTATCATTCACCGCAATCTCTCAGCGGTTGTAATTTCGTTTGCAATATCACTCACGCTGGTCTTGTCGTTGTAATCACCTGGCGTAGTGCAGCCAAATCGTCAGAGTTGGCTTAAATGATTGCAACGTTAACAGGTCCCTTCAAGCACGAAATATATTATCGGTCGCACGTTGATGACAGTAAGAGAAGTTTGATATCAAGGCTGAGTCTGAGTTAGGCACTGGGTGCCAGCAGTGTCGAGGACTGAAATTAGAGGAGTCTGCCAGGCCATCGCCTTCCTTTCTTAGTCACTCAGACTTCCTACTAACTTCAATTGGATAGCAAACGTCAGTCCTCAAGTCTTTAAGATGAGACCTTTATGGTTTTGTTCTAGTTAATGAATACTCTAATTAACGATTTGTGACCTTTATTTGGCTTTCATTATTTTATTCTGGTTAATTCCAGACGAGTTTATTCGGCTTAGAAAAGCCTCTTGGCCTTAGCGGTTTAGCTTCACAATGGTGAGGAAAACTTGGTGCAACATACGTAAACCGTTAAGTTATGGATTACTGTTGGCTTTAATACTGTAGTAGAATGAAAGCTTATTTCACAGCCAAATGACATCATTCAGCACGAGTCGGAGCAAAATATTTCAGAAAAAGTAACCGTTTTAAACACTCGTACCGCGCGGTAACCCAGTAGATAACGTGTCGAACTCGTGAGCAGGTCGCGAGTTCGATTCCCGGGACCCACTGTGGGGTTCCTGCGTTGATTCTTGACACCAACGACCAGTCATGACACCAACGACCAGGCGTGGAGGTGACCCGACATCGGCCTATAACTCACTGTGGTTCTTCTCTACGTTGGAGTCTGACGCAGTTTCTGTATTAACTTGAAGAAGTCGGGAGACTATTTCGACTCTGTCTTCTGATTCTTCACTCTGAACTTTCTGTCGTGTGCTAAAGCATTTCAGAATATGGCGAAGTCTTTCTGAATCCAAGCCCGAGTTAAGATTTTTAACTTTTATTTCATTTTTTTTTTTTTTTTTTTCAATTTTTGTGGTGAGTGGGGTACTTCGGCGGCATTTTTTTTTTTTTTTTTAATTCTCCAGACAGTCTATAGCCCTGAGAGCTTTTTTTTCTGACACGGAGCCTTTGTGTCAAATAGGGCCGTGGAGACGTCTTGCACCAACGCGCTGTACGTCCACGCCCAGGCCATGATGCTACTCTGGCGAGCGGCAAACGATTTTATTCCTCTGAGTGGAGCCCCAAACAATGAATAGATCAACTCATATCTTACCTCGAAACTTTCGAGGTAAGATATGATTGATCGAGTCATCCTCGGGGCTCCCCTCAGCTGAATAAAATCCTCGACCGCCCTCCGTTTCCATGAGGGCCTCGATGAAGGACTTGGTCGGACTTCGATGCTGAAGGTTGTCTCCATGACACCTTTGTCGTCATCTCTTGCAGATGACCACTCAAGAGCTCCTCAATTTCTTCTTTGAGCTCTTCGGGGTTCAGGACCATTGGAGGATCTTCTGGGACTTTGTTAGTTCCCT
>NW_027467471.1:140000-142500 GCF_046742065.1 Oratosquilla oratoria | reverse complement strand
AAATTTTATTCACCTAGAAAGACGATCATAACTGAAGGAAAATAAATTGAAGTGAAAAATAGAAGCCTGACGGTGCAGTAGACAAATTCTAACTCCATGATTTGAAGAAGTTATCTCTTCGGAGGCATGGGGCCTACCGAATAAAATTGTGTGTGACAGACAAGGAGATGTTGTAACTTGGGAAATATTTTATGGAGGAGGATTCAATTATTTTCCTCTTAAAACTATAATTTGATTTACAAGTTATATTAGCGTTTTCCCACTCTATGTAGTGATCTTTAAAATAAGAGTGAAGAAACGCTGCGGTTTTGTTGCGCGTATTTGACAGAGTTCTTGTGTTCTTTGATCCTGGTTGCGAGGAACATTTACCAATGTGTTAAGACATTAGTTTACCCTGATTTACACCCTCTTCGTCTCTTCACCTCCTCCTCCTCTTCTTCCAAGAAGGACTCAAGTCAGCCCACCGACATCTGGAATCATCTTTCTTAGCCAGCAAGAGGATTAGGAATCGACACCAGTTTCTGAAGAATTGCTTAGGAAAACAAGTTTGTCCGAAATCCTTCGGATTCCACAAACATAAGCAGTTGGGCCACAGTTTCCCTAACTGTGTGTGAGACTTTTTGAAGGAACGAATCAAGATCCCATTTCTGGAATGGTTTTCCATCGTGTTAGACCAACTACGAGAAATCCTAAGCTTTTGTGCCCAAGCGACCCCATTTACAAACTCCTCTCAGGAGTGGCACTTGGAAAAGCTTTCTACATCAGTACTAAACAAAGTGTATAGCGCTATACAGTTACAGATATAAGGAAAGTGCAGTGTTCTATTTAAATTCAAAACAGTATTCTACTACTGTACTCCAAAGGTAGGAGAAATAGTGTAAGGTAAGCAGAGTAAGCTTCGTGTATTTAGTTTATTAGAGACCGCTTTGATTTCTTTTGTAAAAATGTACGTAATCAGTATTGTGTGTGTGTGTGTGTGTGTGTGTGTGTGTGTGTGTGTGTGTGTGTGTGTGTGTGCGTGCGTGCGTGTGTGTGTGTGTGTGTGCGTGCGTGTGTGTGTGTGTGTGTGTGTGTGTGTGTGTGTGTGTGTGTGTGTGTGTGTGTGTGTGTGTGTGTGTGTGTGTGTGTGTGTTTGTTATGTACATTTTTACTCTGCTATGGATAAGAAAACCAAAATGGAAATTGTCATAGGTTTTTATCTTCGAGGCTTAAGGATATGTTCAGAGGAGTATTTGGATGAAGAATTTAATAAAATTTTCCACGCTTTTACTGAACTAAAATACCCTCCTTATTTTATCCTAAAAGCCAAGAAGAAAGCTGGAATTATTCATAAAAGAGTAGGAAAAATAGAAATAGAATGTACAAAGAGGATCATATTACCTAATAACTCAGTTGCAGACAATATTTCCTCATTATTAAACAAGGCTGTTGTTAATGTTGTTAAAGCCAGCTCGGTAACAGCTGGCAATCTTATTAAAAGCCGAAATAAGAGAAGGGAAAATATTCGTCAAGCAGGTATTTACTGTGTGCCATGTCTAGGTTGTGAAAAGGTCTACATTGGTGAAAGTTTCCGTGGTATTGATAAAAGAATACTAGAACATAAATATGATATGAAAATATACAATATGAATAATGCCATTGTTAGACATAGATTCGATACAGGCCACAATGCTGACTGGAATAATTCTAAGATTATAAAATATGAAAACCATACAATGAAACGTAGATGTATTGAATCTGCGTTTATATCCCTCATTAATAATATAAATCAGAGTAGTGGATTTTTGACAATAAATAAACCATTGGCAATTTTAATGACCAAGTAACAAGCAATTTACGCAAATTGTGTGTACACCATTTCTATATTTGTTTCTCCCGCAAACTCGGGCTATATAAGGAGTAAAATGTATCTCAACTGTGTTATTTCTGAAGAAGCCCTGCTGGGCGAAACGTCAAATATATTGGATCCCATACTCTGCCTTTGCCCTCCCTCCTACAGTGTTGTTGCAGTCGTTACTGCTTTTACTCAACGATTACAAGTTATTTGGAAATTCGTTAACGAAAGTGAATAATAAGAAAGATCTCGGCGTAGTTATCAGTAACGATCTCAAATCATCCAAGCAGTGTATTTCAGCCTCTGAGAAAGCAAATAAGATTCTAGGACTGATTGCGAGATCTTTTGATTTCAAAAGTCCATCACTCATTAACAAGCTATATAAATCGTTAGTTCGTCCACATTTGGAATATGCTATTTCCATATGGTCACCGAATCTCATTAAAGACATTGACAGACTGGAAAAAGTACAACGGCGAGCCACAAAACTGATTCCATACATACAAATTTGTAGCCAAGGCTTTTCCCCCCTTACTAAGGAGGTAGCCAAAAAGGAAAAGGCAAAAAATTATTCCCACCTATTCCATCCCTAAAAACAACCCCACCCCTCCACCCTCCCTCCCATCTTAGCACCTCCTGGATGACGGGTCATCCCTGCACCCTGTC
>NW_027467471.1:130000-132500 GCF_046742065.1 Oratosquilla oratoria | reverse complement strand
GACCCCATCAAGGACACGTTACCCGAGTCTCTTCCCCTGTCTACCTGTTCTGCACCCCAACATTACGTATACACTAATTTAGTTCACATTTTGTAATCTATCTGCCGAAGAGGACCGCAGAGAATGGTCGAAATATACTTAAAAATGGTTCATTTTAAATCTTATTTTCCGATAGTAGGATTTAGTTTAATTTATATACATATGTATATGTATATGTATATGTATATATGTATATGCATATATGTATATGTATATATATATGTATATATATATATATGCATATACATATATGTATATACATATGTATATATATATATATAATATATATATATATATTTATATATATATGTATATATTAGCCAAATTACCCGCGCGTTGCTTCGAGTTCATGAATAGTCCTTAACCTAACCATACCCCACCTAACTTTAGCCCTTAACTCTAACCAAAATTATATATATATATATATTTATATATATATATTATACTAAATAAAAATATTTGTCTTCCGAAAATTTTCTTTTCCTGCGGCCAGCGACGCTTGGGGCAAATCGGTTACATCGCCCAGTCGCCTGGCGGGCATAAGTGTATATTCGAAGAAGAAGAAGAACTCGAAGAAATCGAAGAAGAAGAAGAAGAACTCGAACTCGAAGAAGAAGAAGAAGAACTCGAAGAAGAAGAAGAAGAAGAAGAAGAAGAAGAACTCGAAGAAGAACTCGAAGAAGAAGAAGGAAAAGAAGAAGAAGAAGAAGAAGAAGAAGAAGAAGAAGAAGAAGAAGAAGAAGAAGAAGTAGAACTCGAAGAAGAAGAAGAAGAAGAAGAAGAAGAACTCGAAGAAGAAGAAGAAGAAGAAGAAGAAGAAGAAGAAGAAGAAGAACTCGAAAAAGAAGAACTCGAAGAACTCGAAGAAGAAGAAGAAAAACTCGAAGAACTCGAAGAAGAAGAAGAACTCGAAGAAGAACTCGAAGAAGAATTCGAAGAAGAAGAAGAACTCGAAGAACTCGAAGAACTCGAAGAAGAAGAAGAAGAAGAAGAAGAAGAAGAAGAAGAAGAAGAAGAAGAAGATGAAGAAGAAAAAGAAGAAGAAAAACTCGAAGAACTCACAGAAGAAGAAGAACTCGAAAGAAGAACTCGAAGAAGAATTCGAAGAAGAAGAAGAAGAAGAACTCGAAGAACAACTCGAAGAACTCGAAGAAGAAGAAGAAGAACTTGAAGAAGAACTCGAAGAAGAAGAAGAAGAAGAAGAAGAAGAAGAAGAAGAACTCGAAGAAGAAGAAGAAGAACTTGAAGAAGAACTCGAAGAAGAATTCGAAGAAGAAGAAGAAGAACTCGAAGAAGAACTCGAAGAACTCGAAAAAGAAGAAAAAGAACTTGAAGAAGAACTCGAAGAACTCGAAGAAGAAGAAAAAGAACTTGAAGAAGAACTCGAAGAACTCGAAGAAGAAGAACTCGAAGAACTCGAAGAAGAAGAGGAAGAACTTGAAGAAGAAGAAGAAGAACTCGAAGAAGAAGAAAAAGAACTTGAAGAAGAAGAAGAAGAAGAAGAAGAAGAAGAAGAACTCGAAGAAGAAGAAGAACGCGAAGAAGAAGAAGAAGAAGAAGAAGAAGAAGAACTTGAAGAAGAACTCGAAGAACTCGAAGAGGAAGAACTCGAAGAAGAAGAAGAACTTGAAGAAGAAGAAGAAGAAGAACTCGAAGAAGAAGAAAAAGAACTTGAAGAAGAAGAACTCGAAGAAGAAGAAGAACTCGAAGAAGAAGAACTCGAAGAAGAAGAAGAAGAACTCGAAGAAGAAGAACTCGAAGAAGAAGAAGAAGAACTTGAAGAAGAACTCGAAGAACTCGAGGAAGAAGAACTCGAAGAAGAAGAAGAACTTGAAGAAGAATAAGAAGAACTCGAAGAAGAAAAAAAACTTGAAGAAGAAGAAGAAGAACTCGAAGAAGAAGAAGAAGAAGAGCTCGAAGAAGAAGAAGAAGAACTCGAAGAAGAAGAACTCGAAGAGGAAGAAGATCTCGAAGATGAACTCGAAGAAGAAGAAGAACTCGAAGAAGAAGAAGAACTCGAAGAAGAAGAAGAAGAAGAAGAAGAACGAGTGAAGAAGGAGGAGGCTAGAAAGGAACGGAGAGAGGCCAAAGCAAAAGCTTTAACAATTCGCAAAGTTTTGAAACAAGAAAAGCAAGTAAAAAAAAAAAAAAATTATTACTTAAAGGAAAAAAAGAATTAAAAAAAATATAAAAAGGGTGTTCTGAACGGAAATTTAACACCAGGACAAATCGCCTATATAGATGACTTGCGAGAACAGCTAGATGTTGACAAGAAATAAAAAAAACATTATGATTTTGATATTTTATTTTCCTAAAAAGGGGCGTAGACCAGGGCGCGTAGCACCCGTGCCGAAGGCGCAGCGCCGCAGGCCAAGCCCCCTGGCGTAGCCGGGCCGGCGCAGCATATATGTATATATATATATATGCTGTATATATATATATGCTGTATATATATATATAT
>NW_027467471.1:107500-122500 GCF_046742065.1 Oratosquilla oratoria | reverse complement strand
TATTCTGGTTAACTCCAGACAAGTTTATTCGGCTTAGAGAAACTTCTCGGTCTTATCTGTTAGCCTTTGTAATTGAGAAGAAACTTGGTGCAACATACGTAACCTGATAGGTTATTGATTACTGTTGGCTTTAATACTGTGGTGGAACGAAAGCTTATTTCATGACCAAACGACATCATTCAGCACGAGTCGGAGCAAAATATTTCAGAAAAAGTAACCGTCCTTAACACTCGTGGAGCACGGTAACCCACAGTATAACGGGTGTCGATCTCATACTGTGGTCGCGAGTCCGATTTCCGAGACCCGCTGTGGACTTCCTGCGTTAGTTCCTAACACCAATGACTAGGCGTGGAGGTGACCCAACATCGACCTAAAACTTACTGTGGCTTGTCGCAACTGACAGGGCTTGCCCTACTAGGGGTTTCTCACTTCCCATTTCATGGGAGTGGAGTGGTGAGTTTTTTTTTCTTTCAAGTTTCATGAGACGTTATACTACCGAGTCTTAATCTTCTGTCGAGTTCTCGATTTTTTTTTTTTCTGTGTTTGTGTCTCGAAGTCACCTCTCGTATTCCGTTTCTGTCAAAATCTGTGGTTCATCTCTACTATGGGTTTTTTCAGTCTGGCGTAGTTTCTGTATTAACTTGAAGAAGTCGGAGGAGTATTCCGACTTTGTCTCCTGATTCTTTAACTCCGAGCTTTCTATCGGACTCTTCAAGACACCCTCTTGTCATTCTTTGCCTGTCAGTCTCTCAGAGTCTGTCAGAATTCATTAGAGGTTATCAGAGTACATTGGAGTCCGTTTTCAATAGTAATCTGTCGTATGCCAAAGCATTTCGGAATGTGGCGAAGTCTTTCTGAATCCAGCTCAGTCTCCCCGAGTCAGAATCTGGTGGATCGCCATTTTTTCAATAATTTTACGACTTTGTTTTATTTATTTATTTATTTATTTTTATTTTTATTTATTTTTTTAACAAAATAACTTTGGCGAGGGGATGAGTCGGGTCCTTCAAAGGCTATTCAAGATTCTTTTTTCTTCTTCTTCTTCCTCAATAGTCTATAGCCCCGAGTATTCTCATTTTTTTTTTCTTTTCTTTTCTTTTTTTTGGGTGGTCCTTCAAAGGCTATTCGAGATTTTTTTTATCCTACAGTGAGTCTATAGGTGTCTTCGTGGAGACGTCTTGCAATAATACAATGTAGGTCCTGAAACAGGAGCATCGATTCGCCGAGGCCAAAACGTTACTTTGGAGGGCGGCAAATGATTTTATTCCTCTGAGTAGGAGCCCCAAAGAATGAATGGATTAATTCATATCTTACCTCGAAACATTCGAGATAGCATATGGTTAATCAAGTCATCCTCGGGGCTCCCCTCAGCTGAATAAAATCTTCGACTGCCCTCCGTTTCCATGAGGGCCTCCATGAAGGACTTGGTCGGACTTCGGTCTCCCTGACCTCTTCTTTGCCGTCATCTCTTCCAGATGACCTCTCAAGAGCTCCTTAACTTCTTGTTGAAGCTCTTCGGGGCTCGGGACCATTGGAGGACCTTCTGGAACTTTCTTGGTTCCTTCCGCGTGGTCTTCCCCGCTCGGCGTCGCGAAGTCCTGGTCCCTCTATAAAAAATAGTCCCCACTCTTCAGAGCGTTGGATGGCGCAGGGTCATGCGGAGGTTCTAAGAAGTGGTCCTCCCAGATAGACTCGCTAAGTACCACATAAGTAACCACGTTATAGTCGCGTGTATATATATATATATATATATATATATATATATATATATATATATATATATATATATATATATATATATATATATATATATATATATACATACATTAATATATATATACATACATATACATATATATATATACATATACATTAATATATATATACACATACATTAATATATATATACATATACATACATACATATATATATATATATATATATGTATATATATATGTATATGTATGTATATATATATATATATATATGTATATATATCACTTTGACAAAATGTTGTGGCACATATGTAATTAATATTCACGAAGAACCCACAGTCGGAATAGAAAGGAAACTTTATAAGAATGTATATCTTCTATATTTAAGCTAATAGCTATATCCCTCTTCAGGAAAGTAATTTCCTGAAGAGGGCTATAGCTATTAGCCGAAATATAGAAGTTATACATTCTTCTAAAGTTTCCTTTTTATTCCGACTGTGGGCTCTTCGTGAATATATATATATATATATATATATATATATATATATATATATATATATATATATATATATATATATATATATATATACATTATTATATATATATACATAAATATATATATATATATATATATATTATATATGCATATATATACATAATATATATATATATATATATATATATATATAATGTATATATATGTATATATATATATATACATAAATATATAAATATTATATATGTATATATATACATAAATATATAATATATATATATATATATATATATATATATATATATATATATGCGTAAGTAACTACTAGGAAAAGTAAACTAACGAAGCAGAGCGCTTTCGTATAATTACATCTTCAATGCAGATACAAAGAAGGAATTATAAAATGAAGAAACAAGGTACCGAATATATGACATAGTGAAGAGGGCATTCGGAGAGGTAGGGGAAGAAGTACACGTCAAGGACGTTTGAACGTCCTGGTAACCAACAAGTATGGGACAACTGCTCATAGTTTATATTATAATTTAAATAATTTTGAAATTTCATGAGAAAAATAACTATTTAATCTATACAAACCCTGATGGAGACTAACATTTATTCCCTTACTAGATTTTATCAAACTACATTCAATCAAATTTCTTTCTGTAATGTTATTGTTATATGTGAAGACTTTTGCGTTATTCCAGTCAACTGATTGGTTACAATTTTTCATGTGGTTGAATATACTGCTAGATTGGTTTCCCTCGCTAACTTATTTCTTGTGTTGATTAATTCATGTTTTGAGTATTTTAGCAGTCTGACCAATATAAAAATGATTACATAGAAGGGAACAGTAAACAGAAGTTAGCAGTGGTTACGGAGAGACGGAAGTAAAAGGTTTGTTATTTGTGTTGCCAGTTAGTCTTTTTATATCATTCCAGATGAGTTTTTTTTTCATGAAGTTGTTCCATATTTCGTTGTATAATATTTTGCTTTCTTCTATTATATTTTGTTCTTAGTAGACGGTTCGCCTTTGTCAGGTTCTACCTCAGAGTATTTTTGTGCTCATCCTCTTTTTTTAATATTATGTTGTAATTAATTAACCACAAAAGCGAACGTTAGAGAACTTACCTGGTTGAGTTCTCTAACTAATCGTCGGAACTGAATTGTATTCTTGAGGCTTCGATGTAATAGTAGAAAATCTCTTGCCGAGGTTTGATTGTCCTTCTGGTACCAGAGTTGAAGCTTGTCTAGCGTTCAGTTCACTAAACTTAGTCTCGTTCGGCTGGAATTCTTACGAGCCTTCAAAACGGCTTCGAAGCCACGGGACAACTGATACTTCAAGTAAGTTCTCAAGTTCCCGATTTGTTAATCAAAATTACAACATAGGCTTAAAAAAATAATAAAGAGGGAGGGGAGTTTAATAATATATTAATTAAAATTACGATAGTGTGGTACGAAGTTACAGGAAAGGTTCCCGATTCGAAATTTAAACAAGCTTTCGGGAAATTGCCGTAGCTCAAGTAAACAATGCCATTCCCGTAACAACAATTACCACACTTTATCATGGTCAAGATCTGATTCAACTTCTCGTTGTTCTTCTCCAACTTCTCGTGTAATTCCGATTTTCTTAAGCAGCCGCACCTTTTCCCTTGACTCATCAAAACCCTTACATGGTCCATGAATCATTCATTTTTTTTTTTACTATATCGAACAGTTTCGTCTCCTGGCATACTATTGGTAGTCGAGAACCGGTATTGTATATCCGATTCCCTCACCTAGCAACGACAGCAATACCTCGTAAATACCCTTATGGAAGCGTCCCCCTAAACAACGACACCTCTGAGGTCATTTCAAAGTCGTTCTGGAAGAAATTTATTTTTATTTATATATTGATTACACACGGGAGGTGGTGGGGGTACATATACGAGAGGAAAATTAAAAAGCTTCCTGTACACGAGGGGACGTATCTATTTATTGATATTCTTATAACTTTTTAATTTCAATTATATATATTTTATCAAATAAAATGTTATGATATTAGTTAAAAGTCTTCAGGCGTATAAAAGTTCATTATGATGATGAATATTAGTTAAAAAATTATAAAAATACACTGAATTTTTAGCTTTTGTCAACTTTCGAATCTTACGATCTACATGAAAGAATTCGTTTTGATTTGTGTTCAACCATTCTGCTCAACGAAAGGGAATGGTTCAGTGAATTGAAACTTTTAGGTACATTTCTTGATCTGGCGAGGTACTAAGGCTGTATCGTCTCTCAGAGGTTAGACCGAGGATACTGCAGGGAACTCTCAAGGCTACAACTTTTCATCATATCTATCATTCCTCAGTCTCTTACCTACTGGATAATGTTTTTCCTTATATTTGACACCGAATTACTCCATTGATTTTTATGATACCCTCTCTGTATGTCTCCTGGCGATACAGTCTAGAGCATGCTGACCTCGTATTCGTTTAATTGTGGGTTCAAATCCCTCACTTCTCCCAGGTTCGCAGCAATGACTGTTACCTGCCTCAACAGACCAAGTCCAAAAGACAAAGATCACGTCTTCATTATAATTATCTTGTTATATCTGATTAATTTTCTTTTTATATATAACTTTAAGTTAATTTATATTCAGATGAAGTGCTCCAGATCGAAAGGTGGTAGGTTTTCCTGAAGTCCACTTAGTCCACTCCATCATGGCTGTTGGTATAATTTATTCGGCTGAGGGAAGTCCCCCGTGGGTCAATAGACACAAAATGTAAGCCCGGAAGAGACTTGCAAGGCTCGTCTCAAAATTTTTCCTGTATCAGGAAATCCTTTATTATTTTTCTTATTGAAACAAAGTATTTTTGTCAACGAAAACTATATATATCTTGAGAAGGGACTAGTAATTTTCATTCACGAACCGTGGACACACCAAAGTATTCTTCTTTAAAGTATTCAGTTGTTGCTGTTGTTTTTTTCTTGTAATCTACAGTCGACTTGCAACTGGAATCTCTTAAAGATATCATTTTAGTTTTAGTAATCAAATTTAAAATTTTGTCTCAATATAAAGGATATGTTGTGTAACTCATTTTTTTGTGAGCTTCTTGTTCAGTATGGCTCAGTGATGTCCTCCAAAGCTTCCGAGATGCTATAATAAGTCTCAAGAAGGAGAGACTGGGCATTGTATCGATCATAAACTTCCACAAGACTTTCCAACAAGTCTTCTTCAAGATTTTCTCCACAAAACATGGCTTCAAAGTAGCTCCAATCAATATCTTCAATAATCTCATTATCGACCAAGACATCCTCTTCTTGATCTTCTAGAACCTCACCAAAGACAAAATCGACTTCAAAGATTCTAAGTAATTCTCTTCAAAATTGTCCCTGTCCTCTGGATCTGTATCCTCCAAGATTGCATCATCAACATCTTGTAAAGCCTCTGAGAAGCTGTAGAAGGTCTGTAGGAAAAGTGATTGTTGAAAATACTTATCATAAATTTCTATGATACTTCGTTATCTATGAATACAGAATCATCCAGTTCTTCCATGGTCTGACTGAAGATATATTCGTATTCAAAGCAGAAACTATCATCGTAGGAAGAAGAATGGTAAATACTTGAGCCCAAGGTTCTGAGCTTCTGCAGAACCCGTATAAGGCAGCAGCACGAAGTTCTCAAAGTCTTTAGACCCTTTAGCTCTCTTGACTTTCAACTAGGGGTGAGATTGGATGCCTCTTAGGTGAAGCCGTTTCTCCGATTTACTCTCGAAGCATTTTCTAACGAGCTACAAGCAGCTCTCAGGGACGCCCTTCGGGAACTTGATATCCTATTAGCCTCCGTTATTTGGATATTTTTAGCACGCCAGACGGAGTAGTAGAAATCCAAGACACCATACAGACGATTTCCATGGTGCCGGAGATGAGATGTATAGTGTTTGGATATATTTCTATTTCATAATGGAGGCCCGTCCGCCATCAAGAACATATTACATTGTAAATAATTAAAGCTATGAACAAAGTATGCAAATAAATATAGATATAAATATATTGAACAATACAACAGTAATCTTCGTACTATATATAATTTTTGCAACATACTGTATAATTTAAAAGACATGTATAATAAATTAATGCTGAATAATAATTTTACAAACAGTATGACGTGTACGCTTCGGGGACACTAGCAGTGGTAGCGTGCTGCTACATCAGCTCCATGACGATGTAGAGGTGGCCGCGTTGGATCAAGTACTCGAGGAGCTTTACAACCTCGGGGATATGCTGAACTCTCTTCATAAGTGCGACTTCCAGGGGCATCGTCTTCTTCTTAGGGTCTGCCCAGTCGTACACTTCAGCCAAAGGTATTTTCTTGATGGCTACCTTGGCTTTGTCTTCGATCCGCTCGGCGGAGAAGACACTCCCGAATGATCCTTCGCCCAGAAGTTCCTTGAAGATGAATCGGGCGGTCATGGTTCTTCCTTTCATGAGTCCTCGAAGAACAACTCCATGGACTCAGTCGAGTAGAAGTTTCGATCAATGAGAGTGGTGCTGACATCCACGATTCGACAAACAGAATTGTGTACACAAACACACACACACAAATATATATATATATATATATATATATATATATATATATATATATATATATATATATATATGTACGTATGTTTATAAAGACAGACATATATAGAGGAAGTCCCAAGAGGTCGAAACATCTGGTTGTTAATAAACTTCCATACTCTAGGTATTAACGTTTCATTTTGCCACCTCACCTCCACATATATATATATATATATATATATATATATATATATATATATATATATATGTATATATATATATATATTTATACTATATAAGTAAAGACAGACAAATATAGAAGACGTCCCAAGAGGACGAAACATCTGGTTCTGAATAAAGATCCATACTCTAGGTATTAACGTTTTATTTTGCCACCTTATCTCCATACACACACACACACATATATATATATATATATATATATATATATATACATATATATATATATATAAATATATATGTATATATATATATACGATATATATGTCTGTGTATATATATATGTGTGTATAGTGAGTTAACAGTGATCTTTTACAAATGTGTTATAACATACTAGTTTCCAATATATATATATATATATATATATATATATATATATATATATATATATATATATATATATATATGTAATGTATATACATATAAATGTAATGTCCTTTTTACATGAATATATATATATATATATATATATATATATATGATATATACATGTCCATGTGTATATATGTGTGTGTAAATATATATATACATATATATATATATTTATATATAACTACATATATATATGTATATATATACATGTATATGTATATATATATGTACATATACATATATATATTGATATATAAACATATATATATATATATATATATATATATATATATATATATATATATATATATATGTATATACATATACACACATACCAAAGGCTTTTTCCCCCTTACACGAGGGGGTAGCCAAAAAGAAAAAGATATAGAAATCACTCCCACCCATTTCATTTCCCATATGTTCCACTCCCCTCCACCCTCCTCCCTCCCTCCTATCTTGGCACCTTCTGGATGACGGGTCATCCCTGCATCCTGTCCACTGCCCATGATCAGAAGCAGTGCCGCAAGACACAGCACATCCACAGCAAGGCCGCTTCATAAATTCGGCGACCACCCCTCTCCGTCGCCTCATGCAGGAAAGGAGAAGACGGGGAGAAAACCCTTCGGGCTGCGTCAAATTTTTTCTCATACACACTTCCTCACCCTCCATCCCCCACCCAATCCCCCTCATGCATCACAGCATCATCTATACACAACCCTTCTCCATTCACCCCTATTTTCTGTCCTCTCCCGTCCTTCCTCTACAGACATTCCTCTCTTTTGTAAAGCCCCTTTCACCCCATCCATCCATCTCATCCTAGGACGCCCCCTCATATTCCTTCCTTCCACCTCCGCCTTCCACTTTTCTTTTACTAATCTTTCTTCACTCATTCTTTCCATGGGTCCAAACCATCCTAATGCTCTTTCATCAACCCTATCTCCCATCTCCCTTTCCACCCCTGTTTTTCTCACCTCCTCATTTCTCACTCTAGCTTAGTAACCCATATCATACTTCTAAGACTTTTCATCTCAAACACATTCAAACTCCTTCTTTCTTCCTCTATCATGTTCCATGTTTCTGTCCCATACATTGCTGTTAGCACAATCACTCCTTCATATAACCTCCTTTTAGCATCCATTCCCAGATGTCTATTTCTCATTGCACTTTTTAATCCACCAAGGCATTTACTCGCTTCTCTCAATCTATATTCTACCTCCACCCCCACTCCTCCCTTTCCTCTCACATTCGAACCCAAGTATATGAAACTATCCATTTCCTCCAGTTTCTCACCCTTAATGCTCATGTATATGTATATAGGTATATGTATATATATACATATATATATATATGTGTGTGTGTGTGTGTGTGTGTGTGTGTGTGTGTGTGTGTGTGTGTGCGTGTGTGTATTTACCTAGTTGTATTTACCTAGTTGTATTTTGCGGGAAGGGGAGCTATGCTCGTGTTGTCCCGCCATTGTATCTCTCAGTGTCTAGTTTGCTTTTAAACTCGTGAATGGTTTTTGCGCTTACTATTTCATTATCCAGTTTGTTCCAAGTGTCTAAAACTCTATGTGGAAAACTGTTTTTCTTCAGTTCTCTTCTATAGCTACGTTTTCTTAATTTCCTTCCATGTCCTCTTGTGTTTCTCTTGTCCCAGTTTAGTAATTCTTCTCTATCAAGTATCTCTGTGGCTTTCATGATTCTGTAGATGGTGTGTGTGTGTGTGTGTATGTATATATATAAATATATGCATATATGTACATATATATACATACATATATGCATATGATATTACAAAGGTTACAAAGGTGGAGCATACCGACAGGAGACCTTTTGGTCCATAACTAGGTCAGATGCAAAAAAAAAAAATAATGATAAATTAATAAAAATACAATAATATAAATAACAATAAAATAAATAAATAAATGCATAGGTATAGTTAAATTATAAACAAACAGGTAAATAGTAAATAATAATAAATTGACATATAACTAATAATAAATGTAAATCAAGAAAACAATAATAAACAGACAAATGATAACAAAACAAATGAACAAATAATTTAAAATAAGTGACAGCCATAACAGCATCTTGCTTAGGTGTTCATCTAAACGAATCTCAAAGCCTCGAACCGAACCACATTGCACCGCCTCTGCAGGAAGCTCATTCCATTCACCAACCACACGGTTGGTGAAGTTGCTTCCACCCACTTCCAAACCAAATCCATTTCCCGACAGTCCGAGACCATTGTTTCTTGTCTGACTCTCGGTGTGAAAATTCTGTCACTTCACTCTTGATATTGTCAACTCCCCCCAGAATCCCAAAAACCTGTATCAAGTCACCGCTGAGTCTACGTTTTCTTGGGGGAAAACAGATTCACATGTTTTAGTCGGTCTTCGTACGATTCATCTTTTATATCTGGAACCAGTTTTGCGGCTCACCACTGCACCCTCTCCAATCTGTCAATATCTTCAATGAGACTCAGTGACCATACGGAAACAGCACACTCCAAATGTGGACGAACTAACCATCTATACAGCCTGTCAATGAGAGATGTACTTCCGAAGCCAAAAGATTGCGCAATCAGTCCCAGAATCCCAATTGCTTCCTCAGAGGCCGAGATACACTGCCCAGATGATATGAGACTGTCACCGATAATTAAACCAAGATCCTTTCCACCATCCACCCCTGCCAACGAACTTCCAAATAACTTGCAATCACACTCACTGTTACTTTCACCCATGTGCACCACCCCGCACCCACCTGTGCCAAACTTCACCAGCCACCCCCCAGGCCACTACTGTAATTTATCCAAATCTTCTTGAATATCTAAGTTATCTAAGTAAGTTATCTTTAATTCAACATTCCACCATTTAGGTTTGACATTGCTTGATGGTCATCTATCATGCATTGGAACACATTCACAAATGGCTTTTCTGAGCATGTTAATAAATATATTCCAAGTTTGTTCAACATCCTGGATTCTGTAAATTTCTGACCAGTCAGTGTTTCCAAGTATATATATAAATATATGTATATATACATGCATATATGCATATATATATATGTATATATGTATATATATACACATATATATATACAGGGTGAGCCAAAAGTAGGTGGACAGCATGTGGAATAGGTTTATGTGTCAGTTATATTATCTGTATCTCGAGATTCTAATAAATCAAGTAGTTCCCCAGTTACAACAACAGTCGAATTCACATGACCTTTATTTTCAAGAAGATGGGGCCCCTCCACATTATTCAAGAGTAGTCCGTGAGTATCTTGATGAAACATTTCCTGGGAAATGGATTGGACGAAGAGGGCCAATTGATTGGCCGGCACGTTCACCGGACTTGACAACGATGGACTTTTTCTTTTGGGGAGTACTCAAGGACAAAGTTTATGGTCGAAAACCAAGATGTGTCGGTGATTTGACAATTTACATAAGAGATGCATTTCAAGAAATTAATACCAAGGCAGATTTCAAAGCTGTGTAAATTGGGATTGAAAACGGTTTGAGCACCTGCGTTAATAGAATTTAAAAGCTTTTGTATTATTGTTCACAATAAAATTTAATTCTCAATGTGATAATTGTGTTAGTACATATAGCTGTATGTATACGTAATCTCTAAATTAATGTTATCACTTACTGCCCACCTACTTTTGGCTCACCCTGTATATACATATTGACTATATTATGACAAATAAGACTGAAGGTGGAAGAAGCAGACAAGGAGTAATGGGAGAATTTCACGCTTTAACGTTTCGACTCGCAGGGTCTTGATCACAAAGCTTTGTCATCAAGACCCTGTGGGTCGAAACGTTAAAGCGTGAAATTCTCCCATTACTCCTCGTCTGCTTCTTCCACCTTTAGTCTTGTATACACACACACACACACACATATATATATACATACATATATATATATATATACATATATATATATGTGTGTGTGTGTGTGTGCGCTAATAAGAACACGGGTACGTGTGTTCACTTATGCAAAGTAGACCACTTGGAAAAAGAAACTAACGAAGCAGAGCGCTTTCGTATATTACATCTTCAGTGCAACAAGTACATAGTGATAGGAATACATAGACATTATATACATGATACAAAGGGACCAGGACAGTTTTGAATAAGCATACCGACCAATTACCCCCTAGAGAGCGGAAGGTCATTGTCAATTATCTTACGATGGTCGGGCGACATTAGGTCACAGTCGCCAAGGAGAGCGGAAGGTCATTGTCAATTATCTTACGATGGTCGGGCGACATCAGGTCACAGTCGCCAAAGAGAGCGGAAGGTCATTGTCAATTATCTTACGATGGTCGGGCGACATCAGGTCACAGTCGCCAAGGGTCACTGTTTCTACTACTTATATAGGGCGACATTAAGTCAATTTGTTGGATTACATTTTACATGATATTATCTTACTAATTTCTTGACAAATGAAATTATCAAGTTTGTACAAGCCTTTATGTAGGTTGGTATTTTGATTACTAGTGGTATGAATCAAACTGCACTCTATTAAATTTCTTGCTATTATGTTGTTGGTATAATAGATTGCCTGGGCATTACCCCAATCAACTGGATGATTATTTAATTCAATATGCTTGAATATACCACTAGAATTATTGCCATCCCTGACATTTTTCTTGTGTTGTTCAATTCTAATGTTTAAGGGTTTGGAATGGTAAAATTAAAACATTATGATAATTGAAAGGTGATTTAGGCTGAGGAGTTAAAAATGATTTCCTTGCAAAATTGTAAGCAATATCAAGGAATACCCTTGTTGATTCTATTAAATTTACTTTAGAAATTGAGAAAAATTGTACCTTACCTTTCTTAGATTGCACTATCCTACGTCATGACAATAGCCTTAAATTTAAAGTATATCGTAAACCAACCAATGTAAGTTCATATATTCATTATTATTCTTCTCATCCAAATAATATTAAACGTACAGTATTTGCCTCAATGTATTTAAGAGCTTTTCGTATTTGTAGTCCTGAATTTATTGATGAAGAAATCAGAAATGTTTTTAACATTGGGCTAGAATTAAAATACCCTAAGCAATTCCTTGATATTGCTTACAATTTTGCAAGGAAATCATTTTTAACTCCTCAGCCTAAATCACCTTTCAATTATCATAATGTTTTAATTTTACCATTTCAAGAAAATTTGTTAAGTATCACAGAATTATTAAAAAGGTTTAACGTAAAGGTAGTTTTTAAACATGATAGTACAGTAAAACATAAACTTATCAACAATAGTATTGAAATCAAAAAAGGATGCATTTATAAAATTCCTTGCAAAATGTGTAATCAATTTTACATAGGTCAAACTGCCAAACCCTTAAACATTAGAATTGAACAACACAAGAAAAATGTCAGGGATGGCAATAATTCTAGTGGTATATTCAAGCATATTGAATTAAATAATCATCCAGTTGATTGGGGTAATGCCCAGGCAATCTATTATACCAACAACATAATAGCAAGAAATTTAATAGAGTGCAGTTTGATTCATACCACTAGTAATCAAAATACCAACCTACATAAAAGCTTGTACAAACTTGATAATTTCATTTGTCAAGAAATTAGTAAGATAATATCATGTAAAATGTAATCCAACAAATTGACTTAATGTCGCCCTATATAAGTAGTAGAAACAGTGACCCTTGGCGACTGTGACCTGATGTCGCCCGACCATCGTAAGATAATTGACAATGACCTTCCGCTCTCTTTGGCGACTGTGACCTGATGTCGCCCGACCATCGTAAGATAATTGACAATGACCTTCCGCTCTCCTTGGCGACTGTGACCTAATGTCGCCCGACCATCGTAAGATAATTGACAATGACCTTCCGCTCTCTAGGGGGTAATTGGTCGGTATGCTTATTCAAAACTGTCCTGGTCCCTTTGTATCATGTATATAATGTCTATGTATTCCTATCACTATGTACTTGTTGCACTGAAGATGTAATATACGAAAGCGCTCTGCTTCGTTAGTTTCTTTTTCCAAGTGGTCTACTTTGCATAAGTGAACACACGTACCCGTGTTCTTATTAGCATCATGGATACCACACGCTTCTTCAACACCTTCATCTCTCTCAACCCTGGTCTGGCTCCGTTTGTGAAGGACTTTGCTTGGGCCTTGACCAAAGCCCATAAACTACGATTACGGCTGCAGTTTTTACAAAATTGCCTGAAGGAACAGGTATTACCGAAGTCTGTTCTTCCCCAACGACTTTTGAAGATGTCAGATCGCCCGTTTGATGATTTCCAACGCATCATCTTGTTGAAGTGTATTGACATTGCCAAATTAGAAGTGAAAGAAGCTTTTAGAAAAAAAAAGGGTCAAATTGCATATTTTTCAACAAACTATTCCATCCATTGATAAGGAAGTGCTTTTAGACTATTGCTTCTGCAATATGAGATCCATTTGTGACCTTCTTGCCAAGAAATTAAAAAATAAGTTACAACAACTTATTGATAATAGTGATTGGACCAAACATGCTAACAGTGAATTTGTAGTTAATCTTTCTGACAAAATTCTTAATACTAATGAGAAAACAGCTTTAGGATATGGACTTAGTTTTGCCAACAATTCAAATCCAACAAATTTTGTCAGCATTGGTAAAGCTTTCTGTAATTTAAAGAACCATGATTTATCAGTTGAAGATTTCAATATTTGTAAAGGAATTGTTTATGGTGCTTTATCACAAGAGGTTGTTCCTAATTGCCCAGAACGTTTTCAGAAGGCAACTATTAGTCTTAAAAAAGATAATCATTTACATTTCACTAAAGCAGATAAATCTAATGCAGTTGTTATTTTAAACAAGGTTGATTATCTTAGAAAAATGAATGATTTATTAGATGATAACAATACTTACACACTTCTTAACAAAAATCCTACAGAAGTAGTTAATAGTTATTATAATAAGAAATTAAAAGAACTGCTTCATAAGAATAGAGACCTCTTACAGAAATTCACTTCAAATAGTCCCCCTTTGCCACATATGTATGGTCTCATTAAGACTCATAAATGTAACAACCCCGCTAGACCTATTGTTTCGTCAATTGGTTCCGCTTCTTACAAGCTTTCCAAATGGCTAGTTACTATCCTTAGCCCTTTAGTAGGTACAATCTCTTCTTCTCATGTTACAAACACTTCTGATTTAATAGACAAACTCCATAATATTAAACCTAATTATAAGTTTACATTGGTTAGTTTTGATATAGTCAGTTTATTCACAAAAGTTTCCATAAATGATTTATTATTTTACCTTCAAGATGAACTTAATAAACATGTTCTTCCATTGCCATCATCTACATTGATTGAACTAATTAAATTATGTGTCAAAGATTGTAAGTTTCAATTTAATGGTAATTTCTATTCCCAAAAATTCGGCATGAGTATGGGAAACCCTTTATCCCCAGTTTTAAGTAATTTATACATGGAATTTTTTTTAAACTAAAATATTACGCACAATCTTCCCCCCTAACATCCCTTGGCTTAGGTATATTGATGACATCTTATGTCTTTGGCCAGAAGATAAAAATGTCCATAATTTTTTAACTAAGTTGAATACCCTTGTTGATTCTATTAAATTTACTTTAGAAATTG
>NW_027467471.1:75000-92500 GCF_046742065.1 Oratosquilla oratoria | reverse complement strand
AGAAGTTATCTCTTCGGAGGCATGGGGCCTACCGAATAAAATTGTGTGTGACAGACAAGGAGATGTTGTAACTTGGGAAATGTTATATGAAGGAGGATTCAATTATTTTCCTCTTAAAACTATAATTTGATTTACAAGTTATATTAGCGTTTTCCCACTCTATGTAGTGATCTTTAAAATAAGAGTGAAGAAACGCTGCGGTTTTGTTGCGCGTATTTGACAGAGTTCTTCTGTTCTTTGATCCTGGTTGCGAGGAACATTTACCAATGTGTTAAGACATTAGTTTACCCTGATTTACACCCTCTTCGTCTCTTCACCTCCTCCTCCTCTTCTTCCAAGAAGGACTCAATTCAGCCCACCGACATCTGGAATCATCTTTCTTAGCCAGCAAGAGGATTAGGAATCGACACCAGTTTCTGAAGAATTGCTTAGGAAAACAAGTTTGTCCGAAATCCTTCGGATTCCACAAACATAAGCAGTTGGGCCACAGTTTCCCTAACTGTGTGTGAGACTTTTTGAAGGAACGAATCAAGATCCCATTTCTGGAATGGTTTTCCATCGTGTTAGACCAACTACGAGAAATCCTAAGCTTTTGTGCCCAAGCGACCCCATTTACAAACTCCTCTCAGGAGTGGCACTTGGAAAAGATTTCCAAATCAGTACTAAACATAAAGTTAATCTTAACCTGAAACTAACAAGATTGTGCAACAAAAGTGTATGGACCAAGTTTTCTTCAACAAACTATGTGATTAACCAATCAATCATTATTCTCACCAGATATGAACATTATTGGAAAATTATATATTTATGACTGCCAATGGATACGATCAAGATTTGCAGTGTTTAAAATGTGTACTATGGCAAGGTATGTTGTTATGTTTTAATGAAGATAGTTGGCTACCGAAGCGTTACAAACAAGCAGTGCATTGCTTATTAATAAATCGTAAAAATATCATCATTACCAAAGCTGATAAAGAAGAAGAATTAGTTATACATAACCCAAGTGCTTAACACCAAAACTTTTAACTTATTAGCCGAAAAAGAAACTTATATACAACTCACTAAAGATCCCCTCAAAAATATTGCGACTGAATTCAGTAAACAAACACGGAATATTATAAGAGATGAAATATTCAGTAAACTAAAAGTCATGAGTACTCAATTGCCAAATTTCTACGGCCTTCCCAAAATCCACAAAGAAGGAACTTCCTTCGGGCCAATTATTATTTCCAGCGGGAATTCCTGTATTAATAAAATATCCTAATGGCTCACAAAAAACACTTTCACCTTTCGTAAGGAGCCTTTCCAAATATCATATAAAACATACATTAAAACAAAATTTAAAATGAAAAATGAACGAGCTTTCGAGAAAATTACAGTCAATGTTTAGCATTAACCTGTACTGGAGCACAGAGAAAGATTTACCATTCATGTAGAAAATGGAGTAAAAGATATTGAGGTTCATATTCTATAGGTTTAGTAGGTTATTAAAAAGAAATTACTTTATTCAATGGTTCGTACTTACGTCGGCCATCCTGTACACACACCTCTCATGGCGCTGTGGTTAGAGCTCTGGCCTGCCACTACGGAGGTCCGGGTTCGACTCTCGCCCGGGGCTGAAATAATATCAGTATCGCAGCGCTGAGGGGTGTTACTCCAACTCTCGTGGGCGGGGAGTTGGGTGTGTGTGTGTGTGCAAGGTCATAGCATTACCCATAGATCGGACTTACGAGCTCTGAGCTCTCTTCCAGGAGGGAAATAGCTATCGATCACGAGTCCAACACGTGATCCAAAGACCAAGTGAATACACACACACACACACGTACACACAGACACATACACTCACACACACACACGCACACACACACACACATACATACACACACACACACACACACACACACATACACACACACACACACCGGTGTGTGTGTGTATATATATATATATATATACACACACAACGGTTACAACGTGGTTAGTGCTGTGGTGTTTAGCGAGTCAATCAGGGAAGACAGTTTCCAAGGGCCACGGCAAGTCCCTGCGCTATCCACCTCTCTGATGACTGGGGACTATTTTTTATAAAAAGGACCAGGACTTCGCGAAGCATAGCGAGAAATTCTCGAGGAGGGTACTAAGAAAGTCCCAGAAGATCCTCGAATGGTCCTGAGCCCCGAAGAGCTCCAAGAACAAATTGTGGAGCTCTTGAGGGCTATCTGAAGGAGAAGACGCCGAAGAAAGGGCAAGAAGCACCGAAGTCTCCCCGACGATAGCCGCCAAGGAGGTCCTTATGGAAACAGAGGGCTGTCGAAGATTTTATTCAGCTGAGGGGAGCCCCGAGGATGACTCGATTATCCATATGCAACCTCGAAGGTTTCGAGGTAAGATATGAATTAATCCATTCATTCTTTGGGGCTCCCGCTCAGAGGAATAAAATCGTTTGCCGCTCGCCAAAGTAACGTTTTGGCCTCGGCGAATCGATGCCCCTGTCTCTGGATCTACGGCGCATTTGTGCAAGACTCCACAATGACACCGTGTCAAAAGAGACAAAGAAAAAGAAGAAGAAAAAAAAAAAAGAGAGCTCCCAAGACTAAGACTCACAGGAGGATAAAATATCTCGATTGACCTCTGCAGGACCCGACTCATATGCGTGCCAAAGCTATTTCTTAAAAAAAAATAATAATAATAAAAAAATAAAATAAAAATACTAATAATAAAAAAAAACGCGCTTGCTAGATTCTGATAGCCACCGACTTCACCGACAGAGACAATCTCGGGAAACCTGAGTTGGATTCCAAAAGACTTTGTCCTCCAAAAGACTTTGGCACACGACAGAATAATATTGAAAACGGGCTCCGACTTACTCTGAAAACCCCTATTGAATTCTGGCAGACTCTGAGAGACTGACAGACTGACAGACACAGACGACCACAACAAATATGAGGTCATGGATAAAAGTAGAACGGATGAGGCGTCCTTGGTGTTGGGATCCAGTGACGGATCTAGATCCTTTCTTCGTTTCTTTCTAATTAGTGAAGGCGACGTGACTGGGTCTGCTAATCTCGCTAGCACTAGCTACCTACTCCAGCCAATAATCCAACCAATCGGTCTAGGATTACATCTGTCATTCACCGCAATCTCTCAGCGGTTACAATTTCGTTCGCAATGTCACTCACGCTGTTCTTGTCGTTATAATCACTTGGCATAGTGCAGCCACATCATCATAGTTGGCTTAAATCATTGCAGCGCTAACAGGTCCCTGCAAGCACGAAATACATTATTGGTCGCACGTTGATGACAGTAAGAGAACAGTTTGATGTCAAGGCTTAGTCTGACTGAGGCACTGGGTGCCAGCAGTGCCGAGGACTCTGAAATTGGAGAAGACTGTCGGGCCATCGACTTCCTTTCGTAGTCAGTCTTCCTGCTAACTTTAATTGGAGAGCGAACGTCAGTCTTCAAGTCTTTAAGATGAGACCTTTATGGTTTTGTACTAGTTAATGACCAATGTAATTAACGCTTTATGACCTTGCAATGACTTTAATTATTTTATTCTGGTTAACTCCAGACAATTTTATTCAGCTTAGAGAAACTTCTCGGTCTTATCTGTTAGCCTTTGTAATTGAGAAGAAACTTGGTGCAACATACGTAACCTGATAGGTTATTGATTACTGTTGGCTTTAATAGTGCAGTGGAACGAAAGCTTATTTCATGACCAAACGACATCATTCAGCACGAGTCGGAGCAAAATATTTCAGAAAAAGTAACCGTCCTTAACACTTGTGCCGCACGGTAACCCACAGTATAACGCGTGTCGATCTCATGAACAGGTGGTCGCGAGTTCGATTTCCGAGACCCGCTGTGGACTTCCTGCGTTAGTTCCTAACACCAATGACTAGGCGTGGAGGTGACCCAACATCGGCCTAAAACTCACTGTGGCTTGTCGCAACTGATATCTTACTATCTCTCCTCCAAATCACCGTATCAGACTAGCTTTCTTGGATACGGTGATTTGGAGGAGAGATAGTAAGATATCATTCTCTGTCTACAGGAAAAGCACCAATAAAGACGATGTGATTCATTTCTACTCAGCGCATAGCAACAAAATTAAAAACGGGGTGGTTATAGGATTTTTCTTAAGGGCGTACCGTATTTGTAGCGAAGAATTTTTAGAGGATGAAATCAAATATATTTTCAAAGTATTCACTAAACTCAGATACCCGGAAGGACTACTGCACAGATTGAGGAAGAAAGCAACGGTAATAATGAGAAGGAAGAAGGACGACTGGTCCGGAGAAGGCAGGGCGGAGTTTTTGTCCGTCCCCAACTCGAAGTACGCGGAGGAGTTGGGACATATTCTCACAAAAGCGGGTGTGAGCGTTGCTTTCTCCACGGGTAAAAAATTAGGAGAAGTTGTCAAGAATAGAAATAAATCAGAAAAGAATATAGAGAAGGGCGCGATTTACAATATACCATGTGGTGGTTGTCCGTTAGGATATTATGGAGAGACGGGAAGATCAGTGGAGCTACGGACATATGAGCACAAAAATGACGTCAGAGCTCACAGAACCTCCAACTCGCTAGTAGTTCATTTAGACCAATGTGGTCATCTTCCAGATTGGAAAAAGATAGAGGTGCTCCACAAAGGTCTAGAGAAAAAGAAAAGAAAAAAACAGGAGGCAGCCTACATTACTTCCCACCCCTGCATCAACCATAGGGAAGGGTTTATAAAATTAGCAGGAGCGGTAAGTACTCTGATTGTCAAGGAGGTAAAAGGGACAATTGAGAACGGAGGGAGAAATGGCATGGTCGGAGTCACATGAAAAAAAAAAAAAAAAAAAAAAGGTAGAGGACGGATGAGAGTGTAGAGGGAGGGGAACACGGCAAGGATGGATTATATAAGCTGTTAATTTTCTAAAACTGTATGTACTTTGATAATGTCCTGGTAAGGACGAAACGTCAGTGAATAAAACTCCAACTGTTCTTTGTGTTTAACTCACCACCCTTCCACTCATATATATACATATATATAAATATATATATATATTATATATATATATATATATATATACAGTATATATGCGTATGTAACTACTAGGAAAAGTAAACTAACGAAGCAGAGCGCTTCCGTATAATTACATCTTCAGTGCAGATACAAAGAAGGAATTATAAAATGAAGAAACAAGGTACAGAATATATGACATAGTGAAGAGGGCATTCGGAGAGGTAGGGGAAGAAGTACACGTGACGGACGTTTGAACCGTCCTGGTAACCAACAAGTATGGGACAACTGTTCATAATTTATACTATAATTTAAATAATTTTGAAATTTCATGAGAAAAATAACTATCTAATTTGTACAAACCTTGATGGAGATTAACATTTATTCCCTTACTAGATTTGATCAAACTACATTCAATTAAATTTCTTTCTGTTATGTTGTTGTTGTATGTGATGACTTTAGCGTTATCCCAGTCAACTGGGTGGTTAAAATGGTTCATGTGGTTGAATATACCGCTAGATTGGTTTCCCTCTCTAACGTATTTCTTGTGTTGATTGATTCGTGTTTTGAGTGTTTTAGCAGTCTGACCAACATAAAACTGATTACATAGAAGGGAACAGTAAACAGAAGTAAACCAGTAGTTACAGAGAGACGGAAGTAAAAGGTATGTTATTTGTGTTGCCAGTTAGTCTTTTTATATCATTCCAGATGAGTTTTTTTTTTCATGAAGTTGTTCCATATTTCGTTGTATAATATTTTGCTTTCTTCTATTACATTTTGTTCTTAGTAGACGGTTCGCCTTTGTCAGGTTCTACCTCAGAGTATTTTTGTGCTCATCCTCTTTTTTTAATATTATGTTGTAATTGATTTACCACAAAAGCGAACGTTAGAGAACTTACCTGGTTGAGTTCTCTAACTAATCGTCGGAACTGAATTGTGTTCTTGAGGCTTCGATGTAATAGTAGAAAATCTCTTGCCGAGGTTTGATTGTCCTTCTGGTACCAGAGTTCAAGCTTGTCTAGCGTTCAGTTCACTAAACTTAGTCTCGTTCGGCTGCAATTCTTACGAGCCTTCAAAACGGCTTCGAAGCCATGGGACAACTGATACTTCAAGTAAGTTCTCAAGTTCCCGATTTGTTAATCAAAATTATAACATAGGCTTAAAGAAACAATAAAGAGGGAGGGGAATTTAATAATATATTAATTAAAATTACGATAGTGTGGTACGAAGTTACAGGAAAGGTTCCCGATTCGAAATTTAAACAAGCTTTCGGGAAATTGCCGTAGCTCAAGTAAACAATGCCATTCCCGTAACAACAATTACCACACTTTATCATGGTCAAGATCTGATTCAACTTCTCGTTGTTCTTCTCCAACTTCTCGTGTAATTCCGATTTTCTTAAGCAGCCGCACCTTTTCTCTTGACTCATCAAAACCCTTACATGGTCCATGAATCATTCATTTTGTTACTACATCGAACAGTTTCGTCTCCTGGCATCGTACTGGTAGACGAGAACCGGTATTGTATATCCAAATCCCTCACCTAGCAACTACAGCAATACCTCGTAAATACCCTTATGGAAGCGTCCCCCCAAACACCGACACCACTGAGGTCATTTCCAAGTCGTTCTGGAAGAAATTTATTTTTATTTATATATTGATTACACACGGGAGGTGGTGGGGGTACATATACGAGAAGAAAATTAAGAGTTTTCCTGTACACGAGGGGACGTATCTATTTATTTTTTTATCTATTTATCTACTGTTATCTATTTATTGATATTTATTCTTATAACTTTTTTTTTCAATTATATATATTTTGTTAAATAGAATGTTATGATATTAGTTAAAAGTCTTCAGGCGTATAGAAGTTCATTATGAAGATGAATATTAGTTAAAAAATTATAAAAATACACTGAATTTTTAGTTTTTGTCAACTTTTGAATCTTACGATCTACATGAAAGAATTCGTTTTGATTTGTGTTCAACCATTCTGCTCAACGAAAGGGAATGGTTCAGTGAATTGAAACTTTTAGGTACATTTCTTGATCTGGCGAAGGTACTAAGGCTGTACCGTCTCTCAGAGGTTAGACCGAGGATACTGCAGGGAACTCTCAAGGCTACAACTTTTCATCCTTTTTATCATTCCTGTCTCTTGCCTACTGGATAAAGCTTTTCCTTATATTTGACACCGAATTACTCCATTGATTTTTATGATACCCTCTCTGTATGTTCGCTGGCGGCACAGTCATCGAGAGAATATTAAGTCTGCTCGCGCGCATGTTGTGACGTCATCTGAAGGGGAGCCCACAGAAAAAATTGTGAAAACGTAAGTGAAAATGTTAGGTAAAAGAGAAAACGTACAGGCACCACAGAGTTTCTGGGAGACTTACCTATTTCATGTTCTGCAACCGTTAAAATGGGGGTTTCATTTTGGAAAAATGTTCTTGTGGTTTATCTTTGACATATTTAATAAAGAAACAGACGATGCAGTTAAAACTGGTGATTGACGTAAACGCCATCTAGTGAGAGAGCCGCACAGTAAAATGTATGTGGACGATGCGGCTCTCCGTGAGCTTTCCCGTCTTTCCTATATAGTCTTTGGGCCAAGCACTTCTAGTGACGTCAATGCGCAAACGACCAAATACTGGATAGCTGTTGAGTAGACCTTGTATTCTCTCGATCTTGGTCTAAAGCGTGCTGACCTCGTATTCGTTTAATTGTGAGTTCAAATCCCGCACTCCTCTCAGGTTCGCAGCAACGACTGTTACCTGCCTCAACAGACCAAGTCCATAAGACAAAGATCACGGTTTCGACTCTTTGCTACCTTCCCGAAGAGTCGACATATTCGGAACACAAATGACCCCAGCCCGGAATCCGAAGACAGAGCTTTAATGGCTAGATCCTTTTTTAATGAGTTCGACTGGCGCTTCATCCAGCTTCGATATTGAATAAAGCGGTACAGAGCGATGAAGTTCAAAAACCTCTGTGTATATTAAGATAATTAGAAGCCCTCCAGTGTTTTTCTGTGACCGAGATCATTACCATTTGCTTATGTGGTTAACAAAAAGTGACTCGAGAAATTAGGCCCTTTGTCAAGTTGCCAATTGACATTTATTACTCTGAGTGACTTTTATATTATCTAATTTTTTTCATTTTTCATACCTATTTTATTTTATTTTTACTTAATGTTGTCTTATATTCTTATCATTGATTTGATATTCATTATAATTATCTTGTTCTATTTGATTAATTTTCTTTTTATATATAACTTTAAGAAGGTGGATAGGAGGTAAGGGAACACGGGCTGAGGGAAATACTTTTATTCCTGACTAGTTTCGCCTGAGTTGTTTCTTCAGAGGAACTGGTTCCTCTGAAGAAGCCACTCAGGCGAAACTAGTCAGGAATAAAAGTATTTCCCTCAGCCCGTGTTCCCTTACCTCCTATCCACATTCGTCACAATGTATACACATAAAACTTTAAGTTAATTCATATTCAGATGAGGTGCTCCAGATTGAAAGGTGGTAGATTTTCCTGAAGTCCATCTAGTCGACTCCATCATGGCTGTTGGTATAATTTATTCGGCTGAGGGAAGTCCCCCGTGGGTCAATAGACACAAAATGTTAGCCCGGAAGAGACTTGTAAGGCTCGTCTCAAAAGTTTTCCTGTATTACGAAATACTTTATTATTTTTCTTATTGAAACAAAGAATTTTTTTCAACGAAAACTATATATATCTTGAGAAGGGACTGGTAATTTTCATTCACGAACCGTGGACACACCAAAATATTCTTCTTTAAAATATTCAGTTGTTGTTGTTGTTGTTTTCTTGTAATCTACAGTCGACTTCCAACTGGAATCTCTTAAAGATATCATTTTAGATTTAGTAATCAAATTTAAAATTTTGTCTCAGTATAAAAGATATGTTGTGTAACTCATTTTTTGTGAGCTTCTTGTTCAGTATGGCTCAGTGATGTCCTCCAAAGCTTCCGAGATGCTATAATAAGTCTCAAGAAGGAGAGACTGGGCATTGTATCGATCATAAACTTCCACAAGACTTTCCAACAAGTCTTCTTCAAGATTTTCTCCACAAAACATGGCTTCAAAGTAGCTCCAATCAATATCTTCAATAATCTCATTATCGACCAAGACATCCTCTTCTTGATCTTCTAGAACCTCACCAAAGACAAAATCGACTTCAAAGGTGAAAGATTCTGAGTCATTCTCTTCAAAATTGTCCCTGTCCTCAGGATCTGTCTCCTCCAAGATTGCATCATCAACATCTTCTAAAGCCTCTGAGAAGCTGTAGAAGGTCTGTAGGAAAAGTGGTTGTTGAAAATACTTATCATAAATTTCTATGATACTTGTTTCCAATGCCTTCTTTTCCAGGTTTGTATCCAGTCCAATTTTTTCTCCACAGATAACTGATTCGAAGTAAACCCAGTCTACTTCTTCAAGGAATTCGTTATCTATGAATACAGAATCATCCAGTTCTTCCATGGTCTGACTGAAGATATATTCGTATTCAAAGCAGAAACTATCATCGTAGGAAGAAGAATGGTAAAAACTTGAGCCCAAGGTTCTGAGCTTCTGCAGAACCCGTAGATGGCAGCAGCACGAAGTTCTCAAAGTCTTTTGACCCCTTTGGCTCTCTTGACTTTGAGCCAGGGGTCAGATTGGATGCCTCGCAGGTGAAGCCGTTTCTCCGATTTGCTCTCGAGGCATTTTCTGACGAGCTGCTGGCAGCTCTTAGGGACGCCCTTCGGGAACTTGATTTCCTATTTGCCTCCGTTATTTGGGTATTTCTTGCACGCCAGACGGAACAATAGTAATCCAAGACTCCATACAGCCGATTTTTCATGGCGGTCGGCAGGAGTCGAAGAGTTGTCGATAAAGGTGCCCAAACCGAAATCCGCAAGCTTTGCGGTCATTTTTCCGGTGCCTTTCTTTTGCAGCTCCCCATTCTTTCAGGTGCAGGCAAAAAGATCCACTCCACGGGAGATTCAGTGATGCAGCCTAAATAGATTGACCCGAACATTGTTACCATCTCTAATTTGTGGCAGATGATGATTACCTTACGTGATTAGTTTGATAAGTATATTTGATAGGCCCGTCCGCAATCAATAACATATTACATTGTAAATAATTAAAGCTATGAACAAAGTATGCAAATAAATATAGATATAAATATATTGAACAATACAACAGTAATCTTCGTACTATATATAATTTTTGCAACATACTGTATAATTTAAAAGACATGTATAATAAATTGATGCAGAATAATAATTTTACAAACAGTATGACGTGTACGCTTCGGGGATACTAGCAGTGGTAACGTGCTGCTACATCAGCTCCATGACGATGTAGAGATGGCCGCGTTGGATGAAGTACTCGAGGAGCTTTACAACCTCAGGGATATGCTGAACTCTCTTTATAAGTGCGACTTCCAGGGGCATCGTCTTCTTCTTAGGGTCTGCCCAGTCGTACACTTCAGCCAAAGGTATTTTCTTGATGGCTACCTTGGCTTTGTCTTCGATCCGCTCGCCCAGAAGTTCCTTGAAGATGAATCGGACGGTCATGGTTCTTCCTATCATGAGTCCTCGAAGAACAACTCCATGGACTCAGGCGAGTAGAAGTTTCGATCAATGAGAGTGGTACTGACATCCACGATTCGACAAACAGAATTGTGTACACAAACACACACACACAAATATATACATATATATATATATATATATATATATATATATATATATGTACGTATATTTATAAAGACAGACATATATAGAGGAAATCCTAAGAGGTCGAAACATCTGGTTGTTAATAAACTTCCATACTCTAGGTATTAACGTTTCATTTTGCCACCTCACCTCCACATATATATATATATATATATATATATATATATATATATATATATATATATATATATATATATATGCACGTAAAGACAGAAAAAAATATAAGAAGTCCCAAGAGGACGAAACATCTGGTTCTGAATAAAGATACATACTCTATGTATTAACGTTTCATTTTGACACCTTATCTCCATATATATATATATATATATATATATATATATATATATATATATATATATGTATATATATATGTACATGTCTATATATATATATATATATACATATATATATATATATATATACATATATATATATACATATATATATACGATATATATGTCTGTGTATATATATATGTGTGTATAGTGGGTTAACAGTGATCTTTTACAAATGTGTTGATGTGGTATGAGTAGAACGCATGACTATTTCTATGGTAAGCGTCTCGCGTTGGGTCACGTGTTCCCGCGTAAAGCTGGGGGAGCGACGCGGCCTAGCATGGCCATTGTTCCCAGATGCGCGTCATCACGTGACCCAGACGCGCGCCGATGACGCGCATCTGGGTCACGTGATGGCGCGCGTCTGGGTCACGTGATGACGCGCATCTGGGAACAATGGCCATGCTAGGCCGCGTCGCTCCCCCAGCTTTACGCGGGAACACGTGACCCAACGCGAGACGCTTACCATAGAAATAGTCATGCGTTCTACTCATACCACATCCCTCCCCCTGCCAACAAAAGGCAGCGACAGCCGCCGAAACACAAATACCAATTCAGCGTGAGGGAAAAACCGATGTGTACGACGTAAAGAGGTGGCCCACCAAAAATGGGTCGCCTAGTTACGTCAATCACTACGATAAAAAAAACCCTCCGCGGCAAAATGCCAACGGAAAGAAAATTAACAAACAAACACAAATGGGAAATAAAGGTACAAGGGCTTCTGCCCCTCTGCAGGCGATGGTGTTGTCATGAGAAGGGGTTGGTGTCCTTCACTTGGCGGTGCTGAGCCCTCTCGTCATCAGAGAGGTGTTCGACGTCCCACGACCAGCAGAGACTGGTAACCTGTAAAAACCACAACAGCAGAATCTTGTCCCAGAGGGGGGGGGGGGTTAGCTGTCATGCAACCGAGGCAGGGTGCGAAGGAAGTATATTGATGTTTTCACAAATGGGGAAATGTGTGCACAACTGAAAAGGGAAAAAAAAAGTATGGACATGACAGGTTCCAACTTACGTGGACGTACACGGAGAGGTCACATGGCTGCATCTTCCGTCAACCTGGTGCGTGTGCGTGAAAGATGCTGCTTTACCCTGTCGACGCGCTGTGGAGCTCCAACCGCTCCATGCCACAAGGCATTTAGCTGCCTGCTACAGACTTATGCTTTGCAGAGCTGTAAAAATGAGCAGCGGCAGAAACTTTGCACAGAAGAGGGGGGGGGGTTACGAGTGGATCACACTCCTAAGAAATATGTATATACAACAACCATTATTTACATGAAATATTTCAGAACGAGGGGAAAAATATGCACCTGATCGCTGCCAAATGACGGCAGGTGTGAAGAGAAAGTCTCTACCATGATGGTAGGTTGGAATCCTTCTCACGAGTGATTACTCGGAGGGGTCAGACTCGCTACTCTGGAGTAGGTCTGTAACCTCTTGCTCATGTGTGGGGAAAGCTCGTCGTACGTTTTTATTCTCACACACAGAGAGATTGCCCTCGAGTTTGATCCGGTCCGTGTGGACACAGAACTCACGTCCCGACTTGATATGCTTGATGGCATAAATGACATCGCTCACCCTTCTGATTACTCTATAGGGGCCTTGGTATAATGGCTGCAGTTTCTTTGACACCCCCTGTCTAGGTTTTGCGGTTACGTACACTCTATCACCAAGGGCGAGCTGCTTTACTCTAGCCCTGGGCCGTTTCGTGTGCCTGTCAATAGTGGCAGCCTCTATGAACTTTTGGCACCTATCGAAACATGCATTTGCTAACGCCATTGTTTCGGCTGCAAGGTTTTCGGCGTTGTACCAAGGGGCACTTGGCCTGGTAAACTCAGTTATAGGTAAGACGGGGTCTCTGTGAAAAAGGAGGAAATGAGGGGAATCTCTGAGGACTCTATGGTACGCGGAATTGTACGCCAACACCGCCAGAGGAAGCATCTGGTCCCAGCCGGTTTGATTATCCTGTACTAGGGACCGTAATATCTTTATAATTGTACCATTTACCCTTTCCACTATGCCATTACTCGAGGGATGCATAGGGGTGATTTTGTGGTGGCTGATGTTTGCCATCGCCATCACCTCTTTGAACGTCTCGTTCATGAATTCACCACCGCCATCTGAGATTACCTGCCTTGGAGCGCCATGTATGGCCAGGACGTTTTGTAGAAAGGCACGGGCTACTGTCCTCGCTTCCTTTGAATTAATAGGTACAGCGACCAGGAAGCGGGTTAGTACATCGACTACGGTCAGGATGTACTTCGCACCAGTTAGCGTGGTGGTTAGTGGACCAATGAGGTCAACGTGCACTCTCTCAAATGGAGCTTTCACGTCAGGAAACTGTCTAAGTGGAGCTGGGAGGTCATAGGAAGGTTTGCAAGTAATGCAGATTTTGCATTTTTTGATAAAATCCTTCACATCCTCCGACATCTTAGGCCAGAATGCAAACTTCTGTAGGCGTTCCAGAGTAACTTGGATTCCGCCATGGCCGGCCATCGGAAGGGAATGGGCGATGCGTAACGCTGCCGCCTTTGCTCCATCAGGGCATACCAGGCGAAGCTCTTCCAACTGGTATGCATTCCTACGCGCATGATATAGGAGTCCGTCGGGGAGGAGTCGGAACTCCCCGATTGGCACTCTTAGGCGCGGGATCTTTGGCACTTCTGACGTCACTCCTTTGAGGTATTGCTTTACACGACCCCAATCAGGGTGTGTATCCTGATCCTGTCGGATCTCAACCTGGTTCCAGGTGATGGTATCCTCCTCAGTAGTTGTGCATGAGTTCCCTCGGCCATCCGTGGTTACGGCCGAAACTATGAAGTCATCTATAGGGTGGTCAGCCCCCCGTATCCGAGAGAGTGCGTCCGCAACAATGTTGAGTCTCCCAGGTATGTACTCGACCTGGATGTCAAAGTCGGCGATGGCCATCTGCCACCGGAGGATCCGAGTGTTTGTGCCCTTAACAGTGAAGAGCCAGACCAATGGCCTGTGATCACTCATCAACCGGACAGTAAAGCCCATGATTAGTGGGCGGTTAACCGTGAGACCGTACACTGCCGCTAACGCTTCTCTCTCCACGGTGCTGTACCGTTTCTCATGCGTGTTCAGCGTGCGACTGAAGTACGAGAGTGGACGTCTCGCACCTCCTTCGCCCTCCTGCTGAAGCACGCCCCCGATAGCCGAGGCACTAGCATCGGTGGTGAGTAAGAACGGTTTGGAAAAGTTGGGGTATGGAAGGACCACCGTTGACGACAACTGATGCTTGAGGGACTCAAACGCATGCAACTGAGGAGGTGTCCATGCACCAAGCACACGATTGTTGTGCTTCCCTGCGACGTCACCCTTTGTCATATCTATTAGGGGCAACGAAATGGCCGCAAAGTGCGGGATAAATTTGCGGTAATATCCCGCCAATCCCAAAAAGGAAAGCAACTCTTTCCGACGCGTTGGCCGGGGGAAAGCTTTGATGGCTTGGACTTTCTCTGGCTGGGGCTTTATCCCTTCCTGGGATATTACATGGCCTAGGTAAGCGACCTCCTTCTGGAAGAAATGACATTTCTCCAGCCTCAATGAGAGGTTTGCTTCCTGCAACCTCCTAAGGACATCCTCAAGATTCTTGAGGTGGTCGACCCAGGACGTACCCAGAACAATTATATCGTCCATGTACACCATCGCACTGACCCCTAACAGCCCCGTTAGTACCTGGTTCATCACCCTTTGAAAACAGGATGGAGCGTCCTTTAACCCGAAGGGCAGAGACGTGAACTCGTAATGCCCTTCGGGAGTCGAGAATGCCGTTTTCTCGCAGCTGCTCTCCATCAATGGGATCTGGAGATAACCCTGCTTTAAGTCAAGCAGAGAGAAAATGACGCTGGAGCCGAGACTGCGCAGCATCGAATCGATGTGAGGGAGAGGGAACCTATCATCAACCACGTGTCTATTTAGAGCACGAAAATCAAGACAAAGACGAAGGGTTTTATCCTTCTTCACAACCGGAACAATAGGAGCATTGTAAGGAGAACGAGATGGGCGAATGATCCCCTTACTGAGCATATCCCCAATGAGGTCTCTAATCTCACCTCTATACTTCTCAGGGAAGGGATAAGATTTGCGGTAGACTGGCGGTCCAAATGTCCGAATCTCGTGCAGGAAGTGAGGCGTCACGGTAAGTGGATCCCCCGGTAAGGCAAAAACATCGGCATATTTGACCACTAAAGAGGTCAGAGCCATACTTTCCCTGCCATGTCTATTAGGGAAAATTTTCCCTACTTCCACACGTAACTTGTGTACGCGAGAGCCATCCACTACGTTAGACGCCTGGACCATTCCCACCGAGACGTTAGTTCCACCGTCTATTAGCGCAATCTCCCCTAAGAGAGAAATGTCTCCGACCACCTGGTCCTTACGAACCTCATGGGTGTCCGGGCCCAAATTCAGGAATGGAACTTTACACCATGCCTTGCCATCTTCCATCCTGATCAGCTCTACTACTCCCTGGCCGAGCAGGTTGGCGCCTTCGGCATATGGGCGTGCTGTAAACAGCGCCGAGAAAACCTGACCTGCGGGAGCGAGCTCGTTTGCCCTCTCGAGCATCAATCCTACGGTTCCCCCTGAGAACCCAGGCACCCACTGATGTTCAATTGACTTAACCGGGAAAGTGGGAGTTTCACTTTCCCGCTGGAAACTATGACGCTCCTCGCACACGGCGATGAATGGCGGTGAATGCTGAGCCGTCCCCGCAAGGATTACGGGAATATCCTTGCCCTTAACTTGGAATGTTAAAGGACTGAACGTCAATGTCACTTTGTGCGCCGCGAGGAAATCAAACCCTAAGATAATTTTGGCCGGCAAACCGTCAGCAGGGATGATAAAGAAAGGATGGTGGAACGAAAAACCAGCTAGATCAAAAGGAACATCTACCTTGCCAAGATTTGGCATCTCCGAACCGTCGGCCACTATGATTCTAGTGGTACCGACCTGGGAGCCTTCCATGGCGGTAGGCAAAATGCTCTTATGGATAAGAGACACCGCCGCTCCCGTGTCCAAGAGGGCACAAATAGACTTACGCGCGAGTGGCTCTAACAATGTAACTGCGACCATGGCTAAGCTTCCACTCGGCGTACGGGAGCTAGCTAAATCGACGTGAACAATTGTCACTGCCGACTGCTGTTCAACCGTCACCTTGGATTGTGGACACTCCTGCGCTGGCCGTTTTTTGACGAGCCACTTGCTGCACGACCCCTCTGAGCCTCATGACCGACACTAAACTCAGTCTCCCGAATTTGCCCTACACCCCCGCAAGACTTGCAACACGTGGTAGGTCGACCGCGTGGTCTATAATAACACACATCAGTCGCGTGTCCTGCTTTCTTGCAATGGGTGCAGTATGGACGCCACCTATTGCGATTACCACGGCCCCGGGGACGCTTCCACGTGTTCCTTTGTCCCCCATGTCTGTGAGTCGAGTGCATGGCTTCCTTGTGAGGGCACGTTGCGATCTCTCGCTCATGGCGAGGGCGCACCTCCACCTCTTGCGAATAGCGAGAGGGTGTCTCTGACTCTCGCAGATTGCGAGGAGAGGAAGAGCCTGGGACTCTGTGTACAGTGGAAATGTTATGTGATTGTGAAGTTGAGTGGGAAAAGACGTCTGTGGCCGGATATTGGTGGGTCACGGCAGGGGCGGCTGGGTACAAAGCCATAGGGGAATCGGCACCGCCCGCGTACACCGTCTTAACCGAACCAGGATGCCGATGGGCATAGTCAATGGCCGCATGGAGAATGGCAACAATGGACGCTTGCTGGTCTGAGGTGAGGGTGGTGCCGAATTGAGAGGGCATAGCCCGTTTAATGCGGGTTACCGCAGTAAAATTAGCCCACTCATCGCGCTCTGGGTGATACACCGTGTAGGCCGAGACCATGTCGGCCAGACGAAGCGCGAATGAAGTGAGTGTTTCGGCTGGATGCATGGTTGCTTCCGCCAAACGATCAGCTAACGCGCCAGCCGACGCGGGCGCGTAGAAAAAAGTGCGGAACGCTAGTTTGAACGCGTTCCAATCATCAGGATGCCCACTTTTGGCTAACCGAGCGGCAATCGCGGCATCACCGGCAGTTTTCTGCTGAGTGACGGCGATTTTGTCAGCCTCCGGGATCTCGGAGGACCACCTTTCATCTAACAGAGCGAGCCATGATTGCGCGTCCGTGCAAGCAGGCAGATTGGTAGTGGGATGATAATTTATCCCTGATGAAATGAATATTGGGACATCTGCAGCTGCCTGCAGTGCCCTCGCCTGGTTGCTGACGGGTACACTCGTACGCCGCGACATGGCAATGAAATAACCGGCCTAGCTCTAGCTAGCACTCCTGTATGTGCACTGAGTATTTGGAGAGTGTGGACTTTGTAATTTGTATGTATGTTCACTGAGTAATA
>NW_027467471.1:60000-70000 GCF_046742065.1 Oratosquilla oratoria | reverse complement strand
GCTAGTGGTTCATGTAGATACTCACGGCCACTTACCAGACTGGAACAAAGTAGAGGTGCTGCAGAAAGGACTTCCTAAGAAAAGAAGGAAAATAACTGAAGCAGCTTACATCGCTTCCCATCCGAACAACAACCACCGCGATGGGTTTATTAAATTAACAAAGACGGCGAGCCGCTTGGTACTTCGCGAGGCAGAGCGTAGGAGGACGAGAGGTCAGGTCGATCATGGTGGAACGCGGATAGATTCGGCGGGTATTTAGGGGGTGAATGATTTGAATGTGCATGTACTCTGAAGAAGTCCTGGTAAGGACGAAACGTCAGAATAAATCCCTAAACGGTTCCCTGTGTTTATCTCACCACCCATCCACTCATCTGTCTTACATATTTCAACATATATATATATATATATATATATATATATGTATGTATATATATACATGTATATATATATGTATATACATATATATACATATGTATATACATATATATATGTATATATATATATCATATATATATATATATATATATATGTATATATATATACACTGTATGGTTCCCAGTACAGATATTAATTTTTTTCAACCACGTTAACTTTTTGCTTTAGTTCCGTTATCACGATCGAGACTTACAGTGAGCTCGACGGAGACATATGCGGAAACTGATATGTAGTGAAGCCTTGGACTGGAACTCAGCTCAGACTTCCTAAGTGAACAGTGACTCTAAACACTGCACTGGTTTCTGTATATGTCTACGTTGAGCTAATTGTCAGTCTCGATCGTGATGACGTGGAATTAAATTGAAAAGTTAATGTGGTGGAAAACAATATATACATATATATATATATATATATATATATATATATATAAATATACATATATATATATATATATAATATATATATATATCTATATAAGTAAAAAATAAACTGACCCTTCGCGTTTGGTGGTAAATCGGTTACACCGCCAACTACGGTGAAGAAGAAGAACTCGAAGAAGAAGAAGAACTCGAAGAACTCGAAGAAGAAGAAGAGGAAGAACTCGAAGAAGAAGAAGAAGAAGAAGAAGAAGAAGAAGAAGAAGAAGAAGAAGAAGAAGAAGAACTCGAAGAAGAAGAACTCGAAGAACTCGAAGAAGAGGAAGAAGAAGAACTCGAAGAAGAAGTAGAACTCGAAGAAGAAATCGAAAAACTCGAAGAAGAAGAACTCGAAGAACTCGAAGAACTCGAAAAAGAAGAACTCGAAGAACTCGAAAAAGAAGAACTCGAAGAACTCGAAAAAGAAGAACTCGAAGAACTCGAAAGAGAAGAACTCGAAGAAGAACTCGAAGAAGAAGAACTCGAAGAAGAAGAACTCGAAGAAGAACTCGAAGAAGAACTCGAAGAACTCGAAGAAGAACTCGAAGAAGAACTCGAAGAAGAACTCGAAGAACTCGAAGAAGAACTCGAAGAACTCGAAAAAGAACTCGAAGAACTCGAAGAAGAACTCGAAGAACTCGAAGAAGAACTCGAAGAACTCGCCCGCGCCTAAGGCGCAGCGCCGCAGGCCAAGGCCCCCGGCGTAGCCGGGCCGGCGCAGCCGGTGGGCTTGTATATATATATATGTATATATATACACATATATGGAGTTAAAATGACAGCATTGTTGTAGTTATTCAGTCTTTTCCCAGTATTTTCGATTTTTCTGATTAGAAATTTGCCATTAACCGGGTGAATTGAAATTAATTACTGTATTCTTCCATTTCTTTCCATTATTTGAGATGAATGTTTCGTCTTAATGAAGACATTTTCAAGAGTAAACTAAAATAACAAAAATTACATAATTACAGTAATGATGACAAAATTACAAAAGTTACATAAATACAATAATGTTTACAATTGTATGCAAAAACAATACTCGAAAAATGTGAATACAATAATGTTGACAATTATTTGCAAGAGCAGTACTAGTAAAATATGACGGATACAATATAAATGTAAATAAACACGATGACACCGTGGCACACAAAAAAAGAAAAATGTGAGCTCTCTGGCCTATAGACTCTCTGGAGGATAAAAGAAAATCTTGAATAACCTCAGAAGGACCCAGTACATCTCCCCACCAGAATTCTTAAAAAAAAAATAAAAAATAAAAAAAAAATCTGGAGGACCCCACTTGATCGATATCCTTCTGGCTATGAACGGACGGTTTTGCACAGTCAGAAAAGGGACGTCAAGGGGATTAGAGAAATCAAGTGGACGTACATCCCAAGTGGCCTCTTTTCCCGACACTTACGTGAAGACTTCGGACTTCCCGCCAAAGCGACTTAATTAGCGAGTCTATCAGGGGAGTCCGTGAAGTCCGTGTCCTAGGGCCTCCGCATGTCCCTCCTCCTGCCACCTCTCTGATGAAGGAATAAAGATGACTCCAGACCCCGAAGAGGTCAAACAAGAGCTTGAGGAGCTCAGCAGGATTCATCTGGAGGAGACGACGCCGAAGAAGAAATAAATGCTGCTAGGATCTCCCCGACATTACTTGATATGACGACTCCATCAATAAAAAAAAAAAAAAAAAAAAAAAAAAAAAAAAAAAAAAAGTCCCTTGGGTCTCTAGACTCCGGAGGATAAAAAGGAATCGTTTAGCCCCTGAAGGTCCAGGCGCATCTTTATGAATATTTTTCTGGTCTGATAGGGGCATTCAGAGGATTAAAGAAATCAAATGTTCGTACATGATATGTATGCTTTTTTTCGGCCATTACGATGAAAAAAAAACGAAAAGTAAAATGTTAAAAAAAGCATCGTTGTTGAAAAGAAAAGGAAAACGGTTAGTCGTGTGTTACTTAGCGAGTGTATCTGGTATATTCGTTTCCTAGAGCCTCGAAATGTCCCTCCTCCTGCCACCACTTCGACAACTGTGGAGTATTTTTTTCAAGGAAGGACCAGGACGACACTCCACCTAGCGGGATGACCCAGAGGAAGACATGAAGATGAATCTTTATGTTCTCAGTGCTCCCAAACCCCGAAGAGCTCCAACAAGAACTTACGAAGATCAAGAGGACTCATCTAGAGGAGATGACGCCGAAGAAGGTGCAGGGGAGATCGTGCAGACGAACTCCAGCACCGAATTCCGACGATGCCCGTCACGGAGGTCCTCATGGAAACGGAGCAGGGTAGTCGATGATTTTATTCAGCTGAGGGAAGACCCGAGGATGATATGAGTAATGATATGCAACCACCAAGGTTTCGAGGGAACGGCCACAACAAATATAAGGTCATGGATAAAAGTAGAACGGATGAGGCGTCCTTGGTGTTGGGATCCAGTGACGGATCTAGATCCTTTCTTCGTTTCTTTCTAATTAGTGAAGGCGACATAACTGGGTCTACTAATCTCGTTGACACTAGTTGCCTACTCCAGCCAATAATGCTAGCAACCGGTCTAGGATTACATCTATCATTCACCGCAATCTCTCAGCGGTTCTAATTTCATTTGCATTGTCACTCACGCTGCTCTTGTCGTTATAATCACCTGGCGTAATACAGCCACGTCGTCAGAGTTGGCTTAAATGATTGCAACGCTAACAGGTCCCTGCAAGCACGAAATACATTATCGGTCGAGCGTTGATGACAGTAAAAGAACAGTTTGACATCAAGGCTGAGTCTGACTGAGGCACTGGGTGCCAGCAGTGCCGAGGACTCTGAAATTAGAGGAGTCTGCCAGGCCATCTCCTTCCTTTCGTAGTCACTCAGACTTCCTGCTAACTTTAATTGGATAGCAAACGTCAGTCCTCAAGTCTTTAAGATGAGACCTTTATGGTTTTGTGCTAGTTAATGAATACTCTAATTAACGCTTTGTGACCTTTATTTGGCTTTCATTGTTTTATTCTGGTTAATTCTAAAAGAGTTTATTCGGCTTAGAAAAGCTTCTCGGCCTTAGCGGGTTAGCCTCACAATGGTGAGGAAAACTTGGTGCAACATACGTAACCCGTTAGTTATGGATTACTGTTGGCTTTAATATTGTAGTAGAATGAAAGCTTATTTCACAGCCAAAGGACATCATTCAGCACGAGTCGGAGTAAAATGTTTCAGAAAAAGTAACCGTTCTAAGCACACGGGCCGCGCAGTAACCCAGTGGATAACGTGCCGAACTCGTGAGTAGGTGGTCGCGAGTTCGATTCCCGGGACCCACTGTGGGGTTCCTGCGTTGGTTCCTGACACCAACGACCAGGCGTGTAGGTGATCCGACATCGGCCTAAAACTGACTGTGGTTCCCCTCTACGTTGGAGTCTGTCGGAGTCTGACGTAGTTTCTGTATTAACTTGAAAAAGTTCGGAAACTATTTCGACTCTGTCTTCTGATTCTTTACTCCAAACTTTCTGTCGTGTGCTAAAGCATTTCAGAATATGGCGAAGTCTTTCTGAATCCAAGCCCGAGTTAAGATTTTTAACCTTTATTTCAATTGTTTGATTTTTTTTTTTTTTTCAACTTTTGTGGTGAGTGGGGTCCTTCGACGGCATTCTTTTTTTTTTTTTTATTCTCCAGACAGTCTATAGCCCTGAGAGCTTTTTTTTCTGACACGGAGACTTTGTGTCAAATAGGGCCGTGGAGACGTCTTGCACCAACGCGCTGTACGTCCACGCCCAGGCCATGATGCTACTCTGGCGAGCGGCAAACGATTTTATTCCTCTGAGTGGAGCCCCAAACAATGAATTGATCAACTCATATCTTACCTCGAAACTTTCGAGGTAAGATATGATTGATCGAGTCATCTTCGGGGCTCCCCTCAGCTGAATAAAATCCTCGACCGCCCTCCGTTTCCATGAGGGCCTCCATGAAGGACTTGGTCGGACTTCGATGCTGAAGGTTGTCTCCATGACACCTTTGTCGTCATCTCTTGCAGATGACCACTCAAGAGCTCCTCAATTTCTTCTTTGAGCTCTTCGGGGTTCAGGATCATTCGAGGATCTTCTGGGACTTTGTTAGTTCCCTCCTCGAGGACTTTCCGCTCTACGTCGCGAAGTCCTGGTCCTTCTGTAAAAAATAATCCCCAGTCACCAGAGCGGTGCCAGACGCAGGGACCTACCGAGGTTCAACGAAATGGTCGGTGCAGGTAGACTCGCAAAGCACCACAGGACTAAACACGTTATAACCATATATATATATATATATATATATATATATATATATATATATATATATATATATATATATATACATATACATATATATATATATATTTCAGTATTTCACACAAGACACGTGAATATGATTTGCAGAGAAAACCACTGGTAAATAATAAACTTAGTCCGAACGTTTTCGTCTATTAAGACATCGTCAAGGGAATACAGAAAATGAGATACAGACAGTATATATACAGAAGTAAAGACAAAATTAGGGAACACGGGAAAAAGTATCACGCAAGCCTGAGAAAATTGCCAACAGTCCTCAGGTCACAGATGGACCAAATGTCCGAGCAGGAAAACATGTAACGATTTTCTTTGAAATAAAGTTATCAAGCCTGTACATACCTAGGCTTAGGTTGATATTTTGGTCAAAAGTTTGCTTTATGTGGCTTGATTCAATTATGTTCCTTTCAATAAAGGAATTACAAGAAGTTATTTTACTAGCATTCTTCCAGTCAATCAAATGATCTTGGTCCCTCACATGAACAAAAATCCCACTAGACACTTGACCACTTCTCACACTGTATTTATGTTGGTTTATCCTTGTTTGTAAGTCCTTGCCAGTTTGTCCAATGTAAAATTTTTGACAATGCAGGCAAGGAATTGTGTATACACAACCTTCAGTGTTATGTGGAGAATTTTTAATTAGAATATTTTTAACTGTGCTATTGTTTTTAAAGACTACATTTATGTTGAATTCCTTAAGTATCTTTGGTAGTCCTGCCATACTCTCATGAAAAGGAAGCACTAGTAAGTTCTTATTACAAAAATCATTTTTCTCTTGTGGAGTTTTATAGTAAGTTTTATCGTACGTTCATTATTACTCTGCTCACAGTGAAAAAACTAAACTCTCTGTCTTTAGTTCAATGTTTCTCAGAGCATACAGAATTTGCAGCCCTGAATTTCTGAATAACGAGTTGAGCAAGATATACAGCATTGCATCAGACTTAAAATATCCAAAGCATTTGATAGACAATTCACACACTATGGCCATAAAAACTTACTATAAAACTCCACAAGAGAAAAATGATTTTTGTAATAAGAACTTACTAGTACTTCCTTTTCATGAGAGTATGGCAGGACTACCAAAGATACTTAAGTAATTCAACATAAATGTAGTCTTTAAAAACAATAGCACAGTTAAAAATATTCTAATTAAAAATTCTCCACATAACACTGAAGGTTGTGTATACACAATTCCTTGCCTGTATTGTCAAAAATTTTACATTGGACAAACTGGCAAGGACTTACAAACAAGGATAAACCAACATAAATACAGTGTGAGAAGTGGTCAAGTGTCTAGTGGGATTTTTGTTCATGTGAGGGACCAAGATCATTTGATTGACTGGAAGAATGCTAGTAAAATAACTTCTTGTAATTCCTTTATTGAAAGGAACATGATTGAATCAAGCCACATAAAGCAAACTTTTGACCAAAATATCAACCTAAGCCTAGGTATGTACAGGCTTGATAACTTTATTTCAAAGAAAATCGTTACATGTTTTCCTGCTCGGACATTTGGTCCATCTGTGACCTGAGGACTGTTGGCAATTTTCTCAGGCTTGCGTGATACTTTTTCCCGTGTTCCCTAATTTTGTCTTTACTTCTGTATATATACTGTCTGTATCTCATTTTCTGTATTCCCTTGATGATGTCTTAAATAGACGAAAACGTTCGGACTACGTTTCTTATTTACCAGTGGTTTTTTCTGCAAATCATATTCACGTGTCTTTTGTGAAATACTGCAATATATATATATATATATATATATATATATATATATATATATATATATATACATATACATATATATATATATATATATATATATATATATATATGGTTATAACGTGGTTAGTCCTGTGGTGCTTTGCGAGTCTATCTGCGCCGACCATTTCGTTGAACCTCGGTAGGTCCATGCGTCTGGCACCGCTCTGGTGACTGGGGATTATTTTTTTACAGAAGGACCAGGACTTCGCGACGTAGAGCGGAAAGTCCTCGAGGAGGGAACTAACAAAGTCCCAGAAGATCCTCGAATGATCCTGAACCCCGAAGAGCTCAAAGAAGAAATTGAGGAGCTCTTGAGTGGTCATCTGCAAGAGATGACGACAAAGGTGTCATGGAGACAACCTTCAGCATCGAAGTCCGACCAAGTCCTTCATGGAGGCCCGTCATGGAAACGGAGGGCGGTCGAGGATTTTATTCAGCTGAGGGGAGCCCCGAAGATGACTCGATCAATCATATCTTACCTCGAAAGTTTCGAGGTAAGATATGAGTTGATCAATTCATTGTTTGGGGCTCCACTCAGAGGAATAAAATCGTTTGCCGCTCGCCAGAGTAGCATCATGGCCTGGGCGTGGACGTACAGCGCGTTGGTGCAAGACGTCTCCACGGCCCTATTTGACACAAAGTCTCCGTGTCAGAAAAAAAAAGCTCTCAGGGCTATAGACTGTCTGGAGAATTAAAAAAAAAAAAATGCCGTCGAAGGACCCCATTCACCACAAAAGTTGAAAAAAAAAAAATTAAACAATTGAAATAAAGGTTAAAAATCTTAACTCGGGCTTGGATTCAGAAAGACTTCGCCATATTCTGAAATGCTTTAGCACACGACAGAAAGTTTGGAGTAAAGAATCAGAAGACAGAGTCGAAATAGTTTCCGAACTTTTTCAAGTTAATACAGAAACTACGTCAGACTCCGACAGACTCCAACGTAGAGGGGAACCACAGTCAGTTTTAGGCCGATGTCGGATCACCTCCACGCCTGGTCGTTGGTGTCAGGAACCAACGCAGGAACCCCACAGTGGGTCCCGGGAATCGAACTCGCGACCACCTGCTCACGAGTTCGACACGTAATCCACTGGGTTACTGCGCGGCCCGTGTGCTTAAAACGGTTACTTTTTCTGAAACATCTTGCTCCGACTCGTGCAGAGTGATGCCATTTGGCCGTGAAATAAGCTTTCATTCTACTACAATATTAAAGCCAACAGTAATCCAAAACTAACGGGTTACGTATGTTGCACCAAGTTTTCCTCACCATTGTAAGGCTAACCGGCTAAGGCCGAGAAGCTTTTCTAAGCCGAATAAACTCGTATGGAATTAACCAGAATAAAAGGTCACAAAGCGTTAATTAGCGTATTCTTTAACTAGCACAAACCCATAAAGTTCTCATCTTAAAGACTTGAAGACTGACGTTTGCTATCCAATTAAAGTTAGCAGGAAGTCTGAGTGACTACGAAAGGAAGGAGATGGCCTGGCAGACTCCTCTAATTTCAGAGTCCTCGGCACTGCTGGCACCCAGTGCCTCAGTCAGACTCAGCCTTGATGTCAAACTGTTCTTTTACTGTCATCAACGTGCGACCGATAATGTATTTCGTGCTTGCAGGGACCTGTTAGCGTTGCAATCATTTAAGCCAACTCTGACGACGTGGCTGTATTACGCCAGGTGATTATAACGACAAGAGCAGCGTGAGTGACAATGCAAATGAAATTAGAACCGCTGAGAGATTGCGGTGAATGATAGATGTAATCCTAGACCGGTTGCTAGCATTATTGGCTGGAGTAAGCAACTAGTGTCAACGAGATTAGTAGACCCAGTTATGTCGCCTTCACTAATTAGAAAGAAACGAAGAAAGGATCTAGATCCGTCACTGGATCCCAACACCAAGGACGCCTCATCCGTTCTACTTTTATCCATGACCTTATATTTGTTGTGGCCGTTCCCTCGAAACCTTGGTGGTTGCATATCATTACTCATATCATCCTCGGGTCTTCCCTCAGCTGAATAAAATCATCGACTACCCTGCTCCCTTTCCATGAGGACCTCCGTGACAGGCATCGTCGGAATTCGGTGCTGGAGTTCGTCTCCACGATCTCCCCTGCACCTTCTTCGGCGTCGTCTCCTCCAAATGAGTCCTCTGGAGATCCGCAAGTTCTTGGTGGAGCTCTTCGGGGTTTGGAAGCACTGAGTACATATATTTTCATCCTCATTTCTTCGTCTGGGTCTTCCCGCTAGGTGGAGTGTCGTCCTGGTCCTTCCTTGGAAAAAAAAATACTCCTCAGTTGTCGAAGTGGGGACAGGAGGAGGGACATTTCGAGGCTCTAGGAAACCAACATCACATATACACTCACTAGGTAACACACGACTAACCGTTTTCCTTTTCTTTTCAACAATGATGCTTTTTTTAACATTTTACTTTTCGTTTTTTTTCATAGTAATGGGCGAAAAAAAGGATACATATCATGTACGAACATTTGATTTCTTTAATCCTCTGAATGCCCCTATCAGACCAGAAAAATATTCATAAAGATGCGCCTGGACCTTCAGGGGCTAAACGATTCCTTTTTATCCTCCGGAGTCTAGAGACCCAAGGGACTTTTTTTTTTTTTTGATGGAGTCGTCATATCAAGTAATGTCGGGGAGATCCTAGCAGCATTTCTTTCTTCTTCGGCGTCGTCTCCTCCAGATGAATCCTGCTGAGCTCCTCAAGCTCTTGTTTGACCTCTTCGGGGTCTGGAGTCTATCTGGGAAGACCACTTCTTAGAACCTCCGCATGACCCTACGCCATCCTCCGCTCTAATGACTGGGGACTATTTTTTATAGAGGGACCAGGACTTCGGAACACCGAGCGGGGAAACCCCGAAGAAGGAACCAAGAAACTTCCAGAAGGTCCTCGGATGGTCCCGAACCCCGAAGAGCTTCAACAAGAAGTTAAGGAGCTCTTGAGAGTACATCTGGAAGAGATGACGACAAAGAAGGGGTCAGGGAGACCGAAGTCCGACCAAGTCCTTCCTGGAGGCCCTCATGGAAACGGAGGGCAGTCGAGGATTTTATTCAGCTGAGGGGAGCCC